>NC_133649.1:94384695-94661173 GCF_009905375.1 Apium graveolens
TGTTTACTTGATTCATTTTTTTTGGTCATTCTCTCACTCATTGTATTCTTACAGGATATTGGACTCGCAGTGAAAATGATTTACTAAGTGGGAACAGTTTTAAATTTTAAAACTAAAACTGAACTACCTTAATTAATGGGATTACTTGATAAATGAAACAGTTTTTCCTTGAAAAACTGCATGTGATAAGTAATGATTACTGTTTTCCCGTGCCCATTAATTATTCTTTACTGCTGCATGTCTGACAGGTGTCCAATGGTTACTTTTTCCACCGTGTATAAGTAAAAGAGAGAGAAGCTTGTAAAATCTTTTATTTACTTTCACACTTTATCTCTCTTTCTTTACTTCTATTCTCTCTCATCTCCTGACGTTTTTTTTCATTCAGACATTTTATCAAACACCTTACAGGCAACCTTATTTCTCAATTTTTCTCATGGCACCTAAGGATTTGATTATAGATGAAGCCAAGTTTGTACCCAACAACTATGCTGCAATCTTAAACCATGATGAAGCTCCATCTGATTTGCACTTTGTGCAAGATCTTCTAGCACACAGTGAGATTGGGTATGCATTGACCCAGCCTCAAGTCATTTCCAGCCAACAAGTTCTGACATTCTGGCGGACTGGGCATTTTGATAATGGTGGTGCTACTGGTACTCCAAGCATTATTTTTGAAGTAAATGATGTTGAGCATGTGGTAACTCCTGGAGCAGTTCGTAAAGCTCTACATTTACCAGAAGGCTGCATTTTCTCAATAGCGAAGGAACCCGTTCTACAACAGCTCATGGCCAATTTGGGGTATGAGAAGAGTTTGGCCAAGCTTGGACAGTTGAAACGAGCACATATCAGAAAGGAATGGAGCTTTTTCTTCGACTGCATCACTAAAGTATTCGGCAATAAGTGTTCAAACTTTGATGCCATTCCTATTATGAGTCAGCACACACTACAAGAAAAATGTCAATAGACATCACACATTAGACATCGGTTGACGGTGCCACTGATGTTAAAAATTTTAATGACATCACCCCTTGTTTTTCTGATGTCTTTGTTATTTGAAGACATCAGTTATTATTAAACCAATGTCTAAACTTTACAAAAAAAAAAAAAAAATTCGCGCTCACCTTCATTTTCCCCTGTCAGTCAAAATCCCCTCCATATCTGTTCTAAAATTCCCCCCTCCCAAAATTTCCCCCCTTAACCAATTTTTTGTTCCCCCCATTCCTCACTTTACAATTAAAATCTAAAAACTAAAATTAAAAACTAAAAACAAAAATCTGTCTTTCTCTCTGCTCACTCTCTCTCAACCCATCTCTCTCTCGAACCTCTCTCTCTCCGCTCACTCATAATCTCTCTAAACTCCGCTCACTATCTCTCTGTTAAGCTCTGTACTCCGGTAAGTTATCTATGTACTCAAATACTCAAATCGAACTGATCTTCTCTACATGAAGACCAGTTTTATAAATTGAGGGTTTTTGAATTCGAAACCCTAATTTTGTAAAATTGGGGTTTTTTTAATTCTAGTGATACTCCTTCAAGGTTCAGATCCAAAGGAAGCACATACAGACTTATCAGCATTCACGCATTCAAATCGCTGCATAAAGTTAAAAAGGAAAGCTGATTTCATGATTTATTCAATTGGAAATTTAAGTGACTGTTATGATTTATTTAGTGTAAGTTTCTTCTGATTAATTCCGTGATAGTCTTGTTATGAACTCTTTCTTGAGTGATTATAATGCATAAACTTGATTTACGTGTACCTAAACTCTGTATTTCTTTTTTCTGATATCTGGGGATGAAAATATTTGGTTTTTCGGTACTATGATCTTTGTTAATGAACCTACTCAGACCTAGTGCTTATTTTCAAAACTAGATTTTAATGCTTTCGAAGCTGATGTAATTTTTTCTTCAATTTTATCATGTAAAAGAGTTGGAATAGAGGTTCTAATTTTTTGTATCTTTATAACACTGTAGTGAAATTTTAGCTCATTTTGTTTTGAAGGAAAGACTGCACATCTTTGGTGTGGTTGCCATTGTTTTATGTGTAATGGGCTCTGTTGGTGTTGTTATCCATGCTCCACAAGAGAGAATTATAAACAGCGTGAAGCTATTGTGGCATTTAGCATTACAGCCAGGTAACCAATTGACAAGTTATAGTCTATGCATTTTTTTATGTTTCTTGGCTATGAATTGCTGCAGATGGTTTCTCATAGATTGTTGCAGTTTGCTTTCCATTGTATGGAAAGTTGAAATTCGTGTTTACATTGCTCTGTCATCCGCAAATGCCCACCTGTAGTTAAATACTAAAAACAAGTCAATGTTTTCATTTTAGTCTGCGTGTCCAGTGCTCAATGATTCAAGAGTCTCCTCCCCATTACAACATTTCTTTTCATTTATCTGCTCTCCTAAATTTACAGCCAAGAGCAGTAAAAAATATCCATGATAGAACAAGTTGCGTTAACTATTATACATTCATGGTTAGTTGTTTAAAATTTCATATATATTGTGTCCAACTACATTTCAGGCCTATTACGCTAATAGGGTTTTCGCTTGGAGCACGAGTAATTTTCAAGTGTCTTGAAACTCTGGCTAAAGCTGACTGTGATGGTATCTTCAGGGACATAAACTCTTTTTCCTTTTCATTTATGCTAGCCTGAACTGTTCTAATGCAATTACAATGAATACTTACACCTCAGCTGGTTGAAAGAGTTTTTCTCCTTGGTTCACCTCTTTCTATTAAAGGTGAAAACTGGGAAGAAGCAATGAAGGTAATATCCTACTTTTTTATTTATAAACGATCTGTCTTGGTGATCCATTATGTTTCCCTTTAAATTCATAGATCAGTTCTTTTGCAGGTTTTGTCTGGAAGATTTGTGAATGCATATTCTACAAATGACTGGATGCTTGGAGTCGTCTTTCGTGCTAGGTATATACTATAGCAGCCGTGAACTTATTACTTAATGTTCACAATTCTGCTGGTTCTTCCCATCTACTGGATAATACCATTTCTCGATTTCATTTCTGATTAATTTTAAAAGTATAACATTGGTTCGCCATAACATGTGATTTTATCTTTGTGAGTTTATTCTAAAACGTTGCAACTTGATATTCTCATATATAAACAGTCTCCTCAGCAAAGGATTAGCTGGAATGCAAGAAGTTGATACCCCTGGAATTGAGAATGCAAGTATCTGCTAACCATCATTTTTTGTTGCAGTTAGCAGATATACTTATCATACTTTGATATAAATTTAACATAATTATGAGTAAATGAGTTTTTCTTGGTACAGATCGATGTAACAGAATTCGTGGAGGGTCACTAATTAATTTAAGAAATGTCTGAAGCTGATGTGGTTTGTATATTAAGTGGCATTGCACTATGTTGCAGGAGATTGTATCATCTCAGATGATTTGTTTTATGTCCAATTCTTTATTTGAGCATTGTTCAAGAAAGATAAATTTATTGTTAGTCTGACTTTAAGTTTCTTTTTGTAGGCTTAGGAGCTCCCTTTGGCTACAATTTAAACCTCATCAGATTGCTGCCGGAGCTGCATATCTTGCTGCAAAGTCTATGAATATAGATCTCACTTCATCGCAGCATGTCTGGCAGGAGTTCCAGACACCGTCCTCTGTACTTAAAGGTATGTGTGCAGAGTGTTGAATGTGCCAATTTATTGTCCAGATATATAACATTTTATAACATGCATTGTAAATTCCATTTTATCTCAAGTTGACCAACATTATCTGTATTTTAAACCGTAATGTTCACTTTTATTATTGACACAGGTTTGGTAACACGGCATACTTGCATATATCTGTGGCTTTCATTCAGATGCTTAAAGCCCTGAGTATGTGATTTGAACAAAATTTACACTTGTAAATTGCCTGTAAATTGTATCCAACTCTGTGATGGGGTGATATTTCCTGTAAATTGCCTTTTTTTACTTTTAGAAGAAAGCATTGTTCAGTTCATGAAGCTACCATGTTTCCGTTAGGTAACTTCTATATTGCAATATTTCTCACTTGCAGTTTCACATTTCTGTTTGTACCTTAATTGGTACTTCTTGGAGCAGCCTGGAATGGAAGTCTCTCAGATTAAGTTCAACTTCTGGATTTTTTTTCCAATGCCATTTGTGCGCTATCATTGAACTTCTCAATTTTCTTAGTGATTGGTCGAACCGAAGCAGTGACCATTCAAGTTGCTGGTGTTCTGAAAGATTGGATATTGATTGCTCTTTCAACTGTAATATTTCCGGAGTCTATTATTACTGGACTAAACATTACTGGCTATGCAATAGGTATATAACTTACGATCATTATACTTTTGGATAAACTTTGCTTGTATAAAGTTAATAACATGCAATGTTTACTTTCCTTGATCATCAGATGTTGTCCAGCAGTTAATGGAGCTCTTTTAGAAGATAATATGAAAGACGAGTACAGAATGACTCAGTGGCATCTGAGTTTTATCTGTAAATGTTAGGCAACTAATCGTTCATATATATCATGTCTTACTTTTATGGTCATTAGTGTTTAGGTGTATGTATAGTAAACCTGCTATGCAGGAGAGAGTTTAAGAGATATTACTACTGATTGAAGAAATTTTCAATATACTGGCTACCCGTTTACATGGTCTTACATAAATCTTGTTTATTTCTTTTTGTGTTAGCAGTGTTTAGCACTTGACATGTATATAAGAAAAGCTGATGCCAAAAAAGATAATGTACATCACTTTAAGGTAAAACATTGATGTCAAAGAAATTCAGGTTCAAGTCTAAATGAAACATAGAAATCACTTTGTTTAAGATAAAACTGATGTCAAGTGACATTATAAGCATCACTTTTAACCAAACAAAACTGATGTCAAAAAACGTAATGTACATCAGTTTCAGACAAATAACTGATGTGAAAGACTAACATGTTCAAGTCTAAATGATACATAGACATCACTTCCTTCTAGAAAAAAGTGATGTCTATACGCTAAATTAGACATCACCTTTCATTAAAGAAACAGATGTTTAATATGCCATTTTACATCACCTCTGTCAAAATTATCGATGTTTTTGTGACAAAAAATATAGCTCATGATGTGTTTAACATGTTTAATTAGGTGTAATTTAGTTATTAAATAATTTATTTATAGCATTTTATGTAAATAATCAACACATAAACATCTGTTTTTTTAACTAAAATCGATGTCTAATCGAGTATAGACATCGGGTATCCACCGATGTCTAGAATAGACATCACCGACATCAACATCGGTTGTGAAACAGCATAGACATCGGTCAAAAAGCGATGTCTATGGACTTTTTTCTTGTAGTGACATCGGGTATGCTATTATTCACCAAACTCATTTTGATTTTGCAAGTGCTGTGCTAGGCTTTATAGGGGATAGGATGACAGAGGATAGGAATGTAGTATACTTTGCTAGATTCTGTCAGCTTATATATACTTTTTGCTGTGCTGATGAACCTCAACTAGCTAGTTCTTTATTTCCACCCTTTAAACTTGCAAAACGGGCTTTTAATGACTTGGTAAATGCTGACCTTAAGAAGAAGGTGGTTAGACCTTTACAGATACCTCAGTCTGTAAAACAGATCCTGGTAAATACTGATCCTCAAACTTACAGATCTGTTTACCCTGATATTCAACCCACCACCACATCCCAGACACCACAACAACCATCAAAACATACCACCAATACACCTCAAACTACTCAACCCTCTATCCGAACACATCTCAAACCTTCACAGATAACTCAACCTTCATCATTAGCACATACTGTGAAGCCTTCATCTTCCAAGCCCAAGAGGACAAAGACTTTACCTCAGACACCACAGAAGAGAAGGAGGATTGTTCTGAGAGATTAGTCAGACAGTGAGAAACAGGTTTTTGTATCAGAACCTGTTATTAAAGAAGCTGAGAAGGTCTCTTCTTAGAAGGATATTGGAATTGGGGGATCTAAGTTCTCAAAAGGCTTAGAAGGATGTATTCTGATGAAACACCCAAGGTATCTCCATCTTCAAAGAAAAGAAAGAAACAGAGAGCTCACAGGCTAGTTTCAGAGGATGAGGATGAAGCAGCTAAGGAAGAAGATCAGGAATCTCTGATCTCAAAAGAGCCAGAATTTGCTGAAGCTACTGCATCTCCACCTCCATTGTCACCAACTCAGGAAGCTGCTACAGATAAAGCATCTACACCACCTGTGTCTCCTGTACATGAATCAGTATCTACTGTAGACCCAGGCACAAGTGCTGAGATTGATATTCACAACCTAATTGTGCTTGAGGTTCTCTACTTAGAAGCTCCACCAGCTCCACTCAATCCATTAACAACACCAATCCCTGATGCTATTGATACTCCAGAATTGTCTACAACACCTTCTCTGCATCTAGACATTGAAGATCAGACTATAGGTGAGCATCAGAATATGGCTGTTGATCAGAACTTGGAAGCAGATCAACATTTAGAGGATGATGTTGAAGCCTCAATAGCCTCTCATACTGTTCTTTTATCAGAGGATGTTGATTCTGTAAGTTCTGATGCTGCAAATGCTGATGACACTGGTGATGCTGCTACAAAAGAAGATGCTAATACAGCTAGTCATCAGGACATGCACCTCAACAAACTGTTCACAAAAGAGAGATAGTCAAGAAGTTTGTTATAGGGGAAGCACCAGTACCTTGGAGTGAAACTCCTAGAGGACAGGAGTGGACTAAGGAGTGGAACACAGTCACTTTTGTTCCATCTGAGAAAATTCTTGCTGAGCACTTGGCAAAACCTGATGAGATGCTAATTAATGATGATTTCAAGACACAGCTACGAGTTACTACATTGAGTACTAGACATCTTCAAGGTCTACATTCAACAACTCATGACGAGGTGCATAAAATTCAGGAAGAATTACTCAAGCAAGAAATGACTAAGAAAATTGAAAAGAAAAGTTTTTTCCAACCTACCTTTGACAGAGTTGCTTACATTGAGAAAACCCAGGAGAAGCAACAATCTCAGATTGATGAAATTTTGAAAAATCAAGCTTCTCAGCAATCTCAACTTGATGAAATCCAATCCTCAGTGGAATTACTTGTCTCTCTTCTTTTACCTGCTGATGCCAAAAAGGGGGAGAAAGAAATTAAGTCCAAATGTAAAACTATTAAGACACTGAAGGGGAAGGATGATGAAAAAGATGACCAGGGAAACTCTGGAATGGGTGGAGGTCATGGTCAAGGTAGAAGTCTCTCATCAAGAAGAGCTGGAACTACAAGTCATAGAACAAGTTCTGATACTAGGAGAAGAATAACTTCTGATACTGGTAAAAGGATAAGTTCTGATGAACTTTTGGATCTTGATGAAGAAATTTCAAGATAGTTATTTCTAAAAGAAAATCCTGGAATGGACTTTGAGAGTCTAATGGAAGAAGAAGCTAGACTTAGTCAGAAAAAGTCAATTCTAAATCTGAAGCTTCTGTTGGTAAAAAGAAACTTCCTACGGCTAAAGGCATTGTGATAAAAGAAAGGACAAATCATGTGGCAACCAAGTCCAAATCACAATTGCAGATAGATCCAAGGTCCAAGGGCAAAGAAAAAGTTGGTGAACCTATAAAGGTTTATGTGCCTCCTATGGATGCAGAAATTTCTGTTGAAGATGCTAATCTAACTCTGACTTCAAGAAAGATTTCTAAGACAACCTCTGACATGGCTCAAGTTGTTCAGAGTCAAGATATAGTTAGTTCTGATATAACCATGAAGCAAGCAACCTCTGACATATCTCAAGTTGACTTGATATCAGAAGATAAATCAAAGGAAACCTCTGACATTGCTCATGTTAAATCTTCAAGGTTACTCCTACCAGGTTTCACTAAAGCCAAACAGACTCAACCTTTGAAGACTGCAGCAAGTGGTTTTGAAGCAAGAGTGGTTACTGGAAAGAAAGTAAGAGATAAATCTGGATTGGGTAGTGCTAATGAAAGAAGAGTACAAAATACAACCAATGATCCAACTTTCTTAAGTGAACCAGGTGTTGGAGCAACTCCTGAAAGATTGAATCAACTAGAATCTGTACAAATGGTTTACCATACTTACTTGAAAGAACACATCTTGTTATATTTCATGACAGATGGTAGGGTTTACCATATAAGGGAAAATGCTATTCCACTGAAGTATTTTGAAGAACTGGAACATGTATAACTCTTACTTCAAGTGAATGACAGAATAACATAAAGTGCTGCAAACTATTTGAAGACTCAAATTCAGAGACAGAAAACACTTTATTCTGTAAAGTCTGACAGCACATATCTTCCAAAGTACAGAGATCACAAGGGTGATATTGTTGAGATGAAGCCTAACTCTGCTAAGATTATAACTACCTTTCTGGGTTATAAGGCTGTAGAATTCAATCTTGAGTCTGACAAAGCATATTTGATCAGACTGGATCAGGACATAAGGAAAGCTAGAATAAATGATCTCAGGGCTGCTATCTTCCAAACTGGTGAAGATTCTGCAGAACTCAAAGATGCTTAAAGGAGGATGGTTGATGAACTCAGATATGCTGAGAGATGTTTGTTAAAGAACTATCTCAGAACAACTCCTAATATCAAAGAGATCAGAAAGTGAAGCCAAGTCAAGATCGACAACTGCTCAAATTCTGATATATATACATACTGAAGTTATTATCAGAAGTTAAAGTTGGTAAAGCTTTAAGGACTTTAAGTTGTAGTTATCTAGTCAATTTCTCATGCATTTGTACTTAATGTTTTTGACATCATCAAATATCTGTTAAACTTGTATATTATGCTAATTTACAAGTTGGGGGAGATTGTTAGATATATTTGATAATGTCATGACTAATATGATTTATGTTTAGTTTTTCAGATCTTACTTAAACAGGACAAATCAGTACTTAACTGAAATCAACACTTATACTGAAGTCAGAACTTAAGTCATCAGTACTTAAGGTTCAGGAGATATTTATCAGGAGATAATATCAGGACTTAAAGGAAATGTTCAGATAAGGAAGGTGGCTGATTGAAAGGAAAGAAGATCAAGACAAATGTAAGAAAAGATATGCATGAAGAAGGAATTCTATGAAGAATGGAATACTTGGAAGAAAAGATATCTGATTGATATATTTTAGAAAGCAGAATTATATTCCATATCAATTAGCGATTATCTTGTAACTGTGTAGTATATAAACACAGACATAGGGTTTACACTATAAGTGTTATTATTATCGAGAATATTATTCATTGTAACCCTAGCAGCTCTCGTGATATTTGTTCATCACTGAGAGAGGACAGTTCCATATTGTGACAAAGTTTATTACTTTGAATAAAGTCTGTTTTCTGTTACTTGTGTTATTTGAATTCGATTTGATTGTGCTATACACTATATTCAACCCCCTTCTACAGTGTGTGTGACCTAACACTAATTATTAACTACAATTAAATACTAAAATAAAACACTTAAATAACACTTGAATTAACAATATTAAACACACATGAGATCATAACTTCATTACTACTTCCTTCAATAGTCATTGTTATTACCCTTAGCATGTAACTGTGATTATATTAATCGAACAACACAAAACTGATAAAAGCCAACTTTCATTGTACTAATACCATTCTACCAAACATCCACAATTAAGATAGAAGTTGAATATGCATCAATTATATTGAAACCCTATATGTCTATAGAATTTGACAACATAACGATTTAAGTGCAAGTTATTCATTATAATTACTCAGGGCAAGTAAAACGGTTAGAGTTACCTACAAATCATGCGTACACATACATGAACCTATGCTAGCATGGCAAGTTCTAAATCTCAAGATCCACTGTCACTTCACAAGAGATTAACATGTTATCTTATATGTTCGTGAAGCACATAAGACGAATAAGCACAACCTATGCTAGATATCATACAATCATCACACACTAAGATATTAGAAAACTAACTAAAGAAATCCGTAGTAAATCCGTTACGACCCCATGATAACGATTAGCCCATGATAGAACTCATCATCACCATTGGTTCATATGAAAACATGATAATAACATACAATATAAACTAATAAAAATACTTAATGAAACCAGAGTACGTCACAAGAGTAATAAGGTTCAAAGTAAAGAAAACTAGCATCCACTGTTATAACGAATAAAAGAATCACAAGAAAACGTATGCTTCCTCTTCTTCATTGTGATGTGCTAAAACGGTCCGTTACGACCCCATGATAACGATTAGCCCATGATAGAACTCATCATCACCATGAGTTCATATGAAAACATGATAATAACACACAATATAAACTAATAGAAATACTTATTAAAACCAGAGTACGTCACAAGAGTAATAAGGTTCAAAGTAAAGAAAACTAGCATCCACTATTATAACGAATAAAAGAATCACAAGAAAATGAAGAATAAATTCTAGACACAAAATGACTTATAACACTTCAAGATAACTGGAGCTTACTACGGAATCATGCTTTTATTCAACACAACAAACAAATGCTTATTTGATCATGCAATGAGTGTGGTCCACAAAAGACTTATGCAATGGCATCCATTTATCGAGCGTTAGGTTAGCGGATCCCAGACTATAAAAGCCTTAGGTCACTAGGCACAAAGTCCCCTAAGAACTTAATAACTTGAATACCAAAGAGCCCACTCGTAATCAATTATGCATTAAAATTTATTTTTCTCTTTTTTTCTTCTTTTTTTTTCTTTTTTTTCCTTTTTTTCAAATTTCTGAGCAAGTGCATTTCGCTCCATCTTGCTCAACCGTAGACTACTCACATAAAAATACGAGCCGGATACTAGCCATTTGACGCCTAGCCCTGACTAGCAATGAATTCCAATTTTCATTCCAATTTTTTTCATGCCTTTTATCATTAAGAGCCTATCATAAATTCTAAGCATAATCAATAGATTAACCTCAAAAACCATCAAACCATGACAACAATCTAGTCCTTAAGCATACTCTAAGACTTAGTGAAATTACAAGTGTTTCTAGCATGCATGTCAACCTACAAGATTCAACATCACTCTAACGCTATCACTACACTCGCATCAATATCACAAATCAATCGGTAAAGCAACGCAAAAGGGATCATGATATATGCATGAGTTAAATGACATGATAAATAAATAAAATAAAAAAATAAAAAAAAACTATATGGCAAGAATATGCAACTATATGAACTAAACTATCATGAATATGCAACTACATGACACACACACAAATATGCTCCTTAACTACCACCCCAAACTGAAAATCTTCACTATCCTCAGTGAAGGTAGTAGAAAGGAACACAGGGTATACCTACTCGGAGAAATCATCATCATCACCCTCAGAGGGTGGAGTATCAGGAGGCGGATAAGCAGAGTCCTCACCAAAAACGGGCCACTGGATGTCAGCTCCAAGGCCTCTGAAAACAGTCCCAAGTGCAAGGGTGGGCTCCTGAGCAAATCTACTCTGCGACTCGTACATCACATCCATCCTCCTCGATAGCCTCCTATACCGGGCATCAGCCATCCCTGAACCAGCACCTTCCTGGGCTCTAGAAGAACCTGCCTCATCACGAACCTGACTGGGCCTAACCATAGTAGCACCAGCTGCCGGACGTCGTCCTGGAAGATGATATCCCAAACCATACTCTTCGGGCTCTCCACCCGTCCACTCCTGCATTGCATTCAGAGTCGATGAATCAATAGGAGCGGCCGGCATCTGCAGCTGCTCATAAGAAGGCCAGTGAACTCCAACTGCTCTACACAGCTTCGTAAAAGTAGATGCATAAGGGAAGTTACTTTGTGTCCTCCCCCTCAAAAACTTCAAAATCCCTTGGTAGATGAACTCACCAAGGTTCACATAGTAATCCTCATTCAAGATCCCCCATAACAACCTTGCTCTCTCAACTATAACCTCATATGCATGCGAAGAAGGCACAATATTAGCACAAATAAAAGCATTCCATGCACGGGCATACCTGTTCATCGCAACCGCCGGAAAAGAATGATACTCATTAGATCCCGTCTTAAACTTCCATACCGAGCCGGCTGACAGAGAGTAGCACAAATCAAATCCAAATCAAAATCCTCGGGGGTCTTCTCATTTCAGTTCTCCTCCTCGGGCTTCCTTTGTCGCTGCCCAATAACACGGCGAATCGCCTCGGGCTGGTAATCAACAGTAAGCCCACGAACAACCGTATACCCATTCTTGTCAGCCTTGGCGTTCGCATAAAACTCTCGAACCACACTCATTGAAACCGCCTCCGGTGACTCACAAAAAGAAATCCACCA
Organism: Apium graveolens; assembly: GCF_009905375.1. Taxonomy (NCBI): domain Eukaryota; kingdom Viridiplantae; phylum Streptophyta; class Magnoliopsida; order Apiales; family Apiaceae; genus Apium; species Apium graveolens. Next base: position 94,396,995 of record NC_133649.1, read on the forward strand.
TTTCTCCGTAATCATCGGCAATAACTCACCATCCCTCCCTGATGGTAAAAATCCCCTCTCCTTTAGAATCGGCTTAGTCAGAAGCCTAGTATACTCCTCCTCAGCAACCCTATCCACCAAACGGGGCCTCGCAGCAGTTCCCCTTGAAGAATCAGCAGTAGGAATGATGCTGCTGCTATCAATAGTTCGAGATCTCTTAGGTGCCATCAAAACTGAGAAAAAGTGTTTGAGAGTTATGATTTTGAGTGTAGGAGAGAGTTTTGAAGTTAAAAGTATATGGTAGTGTATATGGAGAGGTTGTATGTATATATAGGGTAGGATTTAGGGTTAGAATTAGAGTGGGAGTGGGGTTTGTGGGAGAGAAATTGTGGTTTTGTGGGTTGTTTGCTGTGGGTTTTTATGTTTTTTTTTTTATTTTTTTATAAGGCTGAAAATTTTTTCTGACAGAAGGGTGCCAGGCGGCCGCCCAAGATTTCCAGGAGAGCACCCCAGGGGTTTCTGGAAAAAAAAATTTATGCCCATATTTTCTGATTTTTTTGAGGTTTTGGATATGGTACTAACTTCTAAAGGTTCCTAAAGTCTCAAATCTGGGGTTGCCTCCAAAGAAGCGCTTCTTTTACGTCATTAGCTTGACGTAGAGTACTCCGATCAAGTTGACAATAAAACGGCACTAACCACTTCCCGGTTTGCCGTGTCCCCATAATAATGCTTCAATCTCTGACCATTAACCTCGAATGCTTGGCCCAGATCATTCTAAAAAATCTCCACCGCTCCATATGGAAACACACTTTTGAAGATAAAAGGTCTAGACCACCTTGATTTGAACTTTCAAGGAAAAAGTCGGAGACGAGAGTTGAATAAAAGAACTTGTTGCCCCGGCATGAATGACTTAGGAGATAGCTTCATATCATGCCACCTTTTTACTTTTTCCTTGTACATTTTGTTGTTCTCGTATGCTTAAAGTCGAAATCCATCAAGTTCATTTAACTGAAGCATCCGCTTCTTCCCAGCTGCATCTAGATAGAGGTTCAACTTCTTCAACGCCCAATAAGCCTTATGCTCTAGCTCCGCAGGTAAATGACATCCCATACCATAGACAAGTTGAAACGAGGACATCCTAAGTGGAGTCTTGTATGCTGTTCTATAAGCCCAAAAAGCTTCATCGAGCTTTAAAGACCAATCTTTCCTTGACGGACAAATAACTTTCTCTAGAATGCGCTTAATCTCTCTATTAGACACTTCAGCTTGATCATTAGTTTGCGGATGATAGGCAGTATCAATATGATGATTCACATTATAGCGCTGCATCAGAGAAGTGAACTTACGGTTGTAGAAATGCGACCCCTCATCACTTATGATCACTCGTAGCATTCCAAACCTTGTGAATATCTGCTTATGAAGAAAATTCAACACTAACTTTGCATCATTCATCGGTATATCCTTGACTTCCACCTATTTCGAGACATAATCGACTGCCAGCAAGATGTACTGATTATTGCAGGATGTGCATCATATTTAAAGGCATCTCATCCTTTCTAGTAAGATTTCCCACTCTTTGGCAACGATCACACCTTAAAACGAACTGATGTGCATCCTTAAATAACGTAGGCCAGAAAAAACCTGCTTGAAGAATACGAGTTGTTGTCTTTTCACCACCATAATATCCCCTCCGTCTCACAGAATGGGATACATCTCCTGGTCTGGTCAGCTCCTTGTCTAAACAAATATGGTTCATCCCACATGTACCACTTCACCTCATGAAGAAACTTCTTCTTTTGAGCTGCATTCATATTAGGAGGCATTATATTGCTGACAAGATAGTTCACAATATCTGCGAACCACGGCTCTTCCTCCTGAACTGCGAACAACTGCTCATCTGGAAAAGATTCGTTGATCAATGTCTGATCATGGGAAGTAGAATCGGGATTCTCCAATCTAGAGAGATGGTCAGCTACTTGATTCTCAGTACCTTTTCGATCCTTGATCTCTAACTCAAATTCCTGTAGCAAGAGCACACAACGAATAAGTTTAGGCTTTGAATCCTTCTTTGAGACCAAATAGCGAATGGCAGCGTGATCAGTGAATACTGTCACCTCTGTCCCAAGCAGATAAGATCAAAATTTTTCAAAACCAAAGACTATAGCCAAGAGCTCCTTCTCAGTAGCGGTGTAGTTCATTTGAGCTCCATTAAGTGTCTTACTAGCATATTAGACCACATGAAAAAGATTATTCTTGCGCTGCCCAAGAACTGCTCCCACTGCAGAATCACTCGCATCACACATCATCTCAAAAGGTTTTGTCCAATCAGGTGCCGTCATAACTAGTGCAGTTATCAAACTCTTCTTGATTGTCTCGAATGCCGCCAAACATTCATCATCAAATTTGAAAGGCACATCTTTCTCGAGCAAGTTGCACAACGACTTAGATATCTTCGAGAAGTCCTTGATGAAATGCCGATAAAAACCCGCATGACCAAGAAAACTACGGATTCCTTTCACAAAAATAGGTGGTGGAAGGTTTTTAATAACTCCCACCTTGGCTTTATCCACCTCAAGGCCCTTGCTAGAGACTTTATGCCCAAGAATAATGCCTTCACGCAACATAAAGTGACATTTTTCCCAATTGAGCACCAAATTAGTTTCCACACACCTTTTTAGCCCCGAACGAAGATTATTCAAACATTCAATAAACGAATGTCCAAAGATGGAGAAGTCATCCATGAACACTTCGACAATATTTCCAATCATATCAGAGAATATAACCATCATGCATCTCCAAAAAGTGGCAGGTGCACCACATAAGCCAAATGAAACTCTGCGAAAAGCAAACATGCCAAATGGACAAGTGAAAGTAGTCTTTTCTTGGTCTTCTGGTGCAATGCAAATCTGATTATAACCCGAATAGCCATCCAGAAGACAATAATACTCATGACCATCCAACCTGTCAAGCATCTGATCAATAAACGGAAGAGGAAAGTGATCCTTCCTCGTGGCTTTGTTCAACTCTCTGTAATCGATGCATACCCTCCATCCTGTAACTGTTTGAGTGGGGATGAGCTCGTTCTTCTCATTTGCTACCACAGTTATACCTCATTTCTTAGGTACACATTGCACGGGGCTCACCCAAGAACTGTCAGATATAGGATATATGATTCCTGCATCCAGCCACTTCAGGATTTCTTTCTTCACCACTTCTTTCATGATAGGATTAAGTCTTCGCTGTTGCTCAACAGTCGGCTTACTACCTTCCTCTAACAGAATTTTATGCATGCAGTATAAAGGGTTGATCCCTTTTATATCTGTTATAGTCCATCCGATGACCGATTTGAATTCTCTCAAGATCCTCAAGAGCTTATCCTCCTCACTACCTGAAAGGTTAGATACAATAATAACAGGCAAAGTAGATGCATCACCTAAAAAAGCATACCTCAAGTGTTCAGGCAATGGTTTAAGCTCCAAAGTAGGTGCTTCCTCAATAGATGGTTTGAGCTTTCCCTCAGCATTCTTGAGATCATTATTAACAAGAGATTCAAATGGCATGTCTAGCTTTCGCTTCCAAGGAGAAGCATTTAGATATTGTAGTTGCTCATTGCCTTCCTCATCTTCACTGTCAAATTCCCCCACTAAGGTTTTCTCTAAGGCATCAGATTTAGCACATGATCCAGTTCCGAAGTTACCGCGGAATCAATCAAATCCACCTTTAAGCACTCCTCATCTTCTGTAGGGAATTTCATCGCATTGAATACATTGAAAGTCACATCCTCATCTTGCACTCTCATAGTAAGTTCACCTTTTTGCACATCTATCAAAGTACGACCCGTAGCCAAGAAAGGTCATCCCAAGATTATGGGAATCTTCTTATCTTCCTCAAAGTCCATAATGACAAAGTCTGCAGGAAAGATGAGCTTATCCACCTTTACTAACACGTCCTCCACGATGCCTTGCGGGTATGTAATAGAATGATCAACAAATTGTAGAGACATGTAGGTGGGCTTTGGATCAGGAAAATTCAGCTTTTTGAAGATAGACAATGGCATCAGATTGATGCTTGCTCCCAAATCGCAAAGGCACTTGTCGAAAGACAACTTGCCAATGGTGCATGGAATGGTGAAGCTACCTGGATCTTTAAGCTTTGGAGGTAATTTTTGTTGCAACACAGTACTGCACTCTTCCGTTAGAGCAACGGTATCAAGATCATCCAGTTTCACCTTTCTTAAAAGAATACTCATCATGAATTTCGCATAACTAGGCATTTGCTCCAGAGCCTCAGCGAAAGGTATGTTGATGTGAAGTTTCTTGAACACCTCCAGAAACTTACCGAACTACTTATCCAGCTTTTGTTTTTGCAATCTCATAGGAAAAGGTGGTGGAGGATAGAGCTATTTCTACCCCGTATTACCCTTAGGTAGAGTGTGTTCAACAGTAGTCTTCCTTGGTTCTGCCTCTTTCTTCTTTTGCATCTCTTCTTCATCTACAACTTCAGCTTCTCCATCTTTTGCTTTTTCAACTTCAGCCACTTTTCCAGACCTTAAGGTGACAGCCTTGACTTGTACCTTAGCTTCCTTCCTTCCTGGCACTTCAGTATCGCTGGGAAGTGTGCCAAGTTGATGATTTCGCAAGGCATTGGCTATTTGACCGATTTGATTCTCCACGGTCTTGATAGAAACAGCCTAACTTTTACACAACAGCTTGAGTTCCTCGAAATCAACACTAGAAGGTGGAGCATCACCTCCTTGTTGAGGATATGATTGCCTTTGAGCATAATGCCAAGGTTGCGTGAATCCAGGTGGATTAAACTGTTTATTAACAGGTTGCTGATATGGTTGCTGAACAACATTCTAATTATTACTCCAGCTGAAATTGGGATAATTTCTGTTGTTAGTTAGATAAGTAGCTGGCACAGGCTGTTGCGGTTGCTGATAATTGTTCACATACTGAACAGATTCATTAACAAGAGAACACTAATCCGTAGCATGAGAGCCTGCACAAAGATCACAGACCATAGCTATCTGATTGACTCCATAGTTGGTTAAAGAATCGACCTTCATAGACAACGCTTCGACCTGCGCTGCAATAGCTGTAGCTGCATCAACTTCCAGAATACCTGCTACCTTCCCAGGCATCATCCTTTGAGTTGGGTTTTGATGCTCGTTTGCAGCCATAGTTTTAATAAGATTATAAGCCTCGGTATAGCTTTTGGCCCACAAGGCGCCTCCAGCTGCAGCATCGAGCATCGAGCATGGGCCGAGATTGGGCCCCCAAACCATTGTAAAACCCAGTGATCACCATCCAGTCAGGCATACCATGATGTGGACACTTTCTCAACATCTCCTTATAGCGCTCCCAAGCTTCGCACATAGGTTCTATTGGTTGCTGCGCAAACTGCGTAAGAGCACTCCTCATAGCTGCAGTCTTAGCCATTGGATAGAATTTTACCAGAAACTTTTACACAAGATCTTCCCAAGTAGTGATGGACCCAGCTAGTTCAGAATGTAACCAGTCCTTAGCTTTATCCCTCAGAGAGAAAGGGAAAAGCATCAGCTTGATAGCCTCATCAGTAACACCATTATATTTGGAAGTACTACAGATTTCGACAAAATTCCTGATATGTATGTTGGGATCTTCAGTCGCAGCACCTCCGAAAGAAACAGAATTCTGCACCATCTGAATAGTGCCCGGCTTGATTTCAAAAGTGTTAGCCTGAATAGCCGGATGAAGGATTCTTGACTGAATGTCATCAATTTTAGGCCGAGAAAAGTCCATAAGAGCTGGATCTGCTGCTGGAACTATACGATCACCCATGCTTACTGGTTCTTTCTGCTCACTCTCTTTATCCGAATCTTCAAAATCTATCTTCTCCGGAATATCAAGAACTGAGTCTGTCTCCTCAGCCGTATCTAGAGTTTTCTTGCGAGTGCGAGACCTATCCACCAATCGGGGCCTCGCTGCAGTACCCTTAAAAAACCAGCAGTAGGAATGATGCTGCTGCTATCAACAGTTCGAGATCTCTTTGGGGCCATTGAAACTGAGAATAAGTGTTTGAGAGTTGTGTTTTGTTTGTAGGAGAGAGTTTTGTGAATTGAAAGTATAATGGGTGTGTATGGAGAGGATGTGTGTATATATAGGGTAAGATTAGGGTTAGAATTAGAGTAGGAGTGGGGTTTATGGGTGATTAGGAGATGAAAATCGTGGGTAATGGGGTTGACGCTGTGAAATTGTGTTCTTGTGTTTTTTTCTATTTTGTTTGGTTTTTTTATAAGGCTGGAAAAAAAATTCAAACAGTCGGCCTCCAGGCGGTCGCTTGGAACCAGCAGGCGGGCGCCTGGAACCAGCAGGCGGGCGTCTGCCAGCAAGCGGCCGACTGGAACTAGCAGGCGGGCGCCTGTGGGGTTCTTGGAAAAAAAAATTCTGCCTTCAAATTTTCTGATTTTTTTTGGGTTTTTGGATAGAGTACTAAATTCTAAGGGTTCCTATGGTCTCATAACTTGGGTTGCCTCCCAAGAAGCGCTTCTTTTACGTCATTAGCTTGACGTAGAGTAGTTCGATCAAGTTGATAATAAAACGACACTAACCACTTCCCGGTTAGCCGTGTCCCCATAATAGTGCTTCAATCTCTGACCATTAAACTTGAATGCTTGGCCCGGATCGTTCTCAAAAATTTCCACCGCTCCATGTGGAATCACAGTTTTGACGATAAATGGTCTAGACCACCTTGATTTCAACTTTTCAGGAAAAAGTCGGAGACGGGAGTTGAATAAAAGAACTTGTTGCCCCAGCACGAATGACTTAGGAGATAGCTTCATGTCGTGCCACCTTTTTACTTTTTCCTTGTACATTTTGTTGTTCTCGTACGCTTGAAGTCGAAATTCATCAAGTTCATTTAACTGAAGCAATCGCTTTTTCCTAGCTGCATCCAGATCAAGGTTTAACTTCTTCAGTGCCTAATAAGCCTTATGCTCAAGCTCCGCAGGTAAATGACATCCCTTACCATAGACAAGTTGAAACGGGGACATCCCAAGTGGAGTCTTGTATGCTATTCTATAAGCCCAAACAGCTTCATCGAGCTTCAAAGACCAATCTTTCCTTGACGGACAAATAACTTTCTCTAGAATGCGCTTGATCTCTCTATTAGACACTTCATCTTGACCATTTGTTTGCGGATGATAGGCAGTAGCAATACGATGATTCATATTATAGCGCTGTATCATTGAAGTGAACTTACGATTGCAGAAATGTGACCCCTCATCACTTATGATAACTCGTGGTGTTCCAAACCTTGTCAATATCTGCTTATGAAGAAAACTCAACACTACCTTTGCATCATTCATCGGTAAAGCCTCGACCTCTACCCATTTCGAGACATAATCGACTGCCAGCAAGATGTACTGATTATTGCAGGATGAGATAAATGGTCCCATAAAATCGATTCCCCAAACATCAAAGACCTCAACTTCAAGCATCACATTTAAAGGCATCTCATCCTTTCTAGTAAGATTCCCAACTCTTTGGCAACGATCACACCTTAAAACGAACTGATGTGCATCCATAAACAACGTAGGCCAGAAAAAACCTGCTTGAAGAATACGAGCTATTGCCTTTTCACCACCATAATGTCCACCATAAACTGTGGAATGACAGTCTCGTAATATCCCCTCCGTCTCACAAAATGGGATACATCTCCTGATAATATGGTCAGCTCCTTGTCTAAACAAATATGGTTCATCCCACATGTACCACTTCACCTCATGCAAAAACTTCTTCTTTTGAGCTGCATTCATATTAGGAGGCATTATATTGCTGACAAGATAGTTCATAATGTCTGCGAACCATGGCTCTTCCTCCTGAACTGCGAACAACTGCTCATCCGAAAAAGATTCGTTGATCAATGTCTTATCATGTGAAGTAGAATCGGGGTTCTCCAATCTAGAGATATGGTCAGCTACTTGATTTTCAGTACCTTTTCGATCCTTGATCTCTAAGTCAAATTCATGTAGCAAGAGCACCCAACGAATAAGTCTAGGCTTCGAATCCTTCTTTGAGGCCAGATAGCGAATGGCAGCGTGATCGGTGAATACTGTCACCTTTGTCCCAAGTAGATAAGATCAAAACTTTTCGAAACCAAAAACTATAGCCAAGAGCTCCTTCTCAGTAGTGGTATAGTTCATTTGAGCTCCATTAAGCGTCTTACTAGCATAGTGGACCACATGAAAGATATTATTCTTGCGCTGCCCAAGAACTGCTCCCACTGCATAATCATTTGCATCGCACATCATCTCAAAAGGTTATGTCCAATCAGGTGTCGTAATAACAGGTGCAGTTATCAAACTCTTTTTGAGAGTCTCGAATACTACCAAGCATTCATCATCAAATTCGAAAGGCACATCTTTCTCGAGCAAGTTGCATAACGACTTAGATATCTTAGAGAAGTCTTTGATGAAACGCCGATAAAAACCCGCATGACCAAGAAAGCTATGGATTCCTTTTATAGAAATAGGTGGCAGAATATTTTCAATGACCCCCACCTTGGCTTTATCCACCTCAAGGCCTTTGCTAGAGACTTTATGCCCAAGAATGATTCCCTGTTGCACCATAAAGTGACACTTTTCCCAATTGAGCACCAAATTAGTTTCCACACACCTTTTGAGCACCAAACGGAGATTATTCAAATATTCATCAAACGAATGTCCAAAGGCGGAGTAGTTATCCATGAACACTTCGACATTATTTCCAATCATATCAGATAATATAGCCATCATGCATCTCTGAAAAGTGGCAGGTGCACCACATAAGCCGAAAGAAACTCTGCGAAAAATAAATGTTCCAAATGGACAAGTGAAAGTAGTCTTTTCTTGATCTTTTGGTGCAATACAAATCTGATTATAACCTGGATAGCCATCCAGAAGACAATAGTACTCATGACCAGCCAACCTGTTAAGCATCTGATCAATAAATGGAAGAAGGAAGTGATCCTTCCTTGTGGCTTTATTTAACTTTCTGTAGTCCATGCATACCCTCCATTCTGTGATTGTTCGAGTGGGGATCATGAGCTCGTTCTTCTCATTTGCTACCACAGTAATACCTCCTTTCTTAGGTATACATTACACGGGGCTCACCCAAGAACTATCAGAAATAGGATATATAATTCATGCATCCAGCCACTTTAGAATTTCTTTCTTCACCACTTCTTTCATGATAGGATTAAGTCTTCTCTATTGCTCAACAGTAGCTTGCTACCTTCCTCCAGCAGAATTTTATGCATGCAATACGAAGGGCTGATCCCTTTTATATCTGTTATAGTCTATCCGATGGCCGATTTGAATTCTCTCAAGATTATCAAGAGCTTGTCCTCATCACTACCTGAAAGGTCAGATGCCATAATAACAGGCAAAGTAGATGCATCACCTAAAAAAGCATACCTCAAGTGTTCAGGCAATAGTTTAAGCTCCAAAGTAGGTGCTTCCTCAATAGATGGTTTGAGCTTTTCCTCAACATTCTTGAGATCAGTATTACCAAGAGATTAAAATGGCATGTCTAGTTTTCGCTTCCAAGGAGAAGCATTTAAATATTGTAGTTGCTCATTGCTTTCCTCATCTTCACTGTCAAATTCCCCCACTAAGGCTTTTTCTAAGGCATCAGACCTTAGCACATGATCAAGTTCTGAAGTTATCGCATAATCAATAAAATCCACCTTGAAGCACTCATCATCTTCTGTAGGGAATTTCATCGCATTGAATACATTGAATGTCATATCCTGATCTTGTACCCTCATAGTAAGTTCACCTTTTTGCACATCTATCAAGGTACGGCCTGTAGCCAAGAAAGGTCTTCCCAAGATTATGGGAATCTTCTTATCTTCCTCGAAATCCAGAATGACAAAGTATGCAGGAAAGATGAGCTTATCCACCTTTACTAACACGTCCTCCACGATGCCTCGCGGGTATGTAAAAAAATGATCAGCCAATTGTAGAGACATGTAAGTGGGCTTTGGATTAGGAAAATTCAGCTTTTTGAAACTAGACAACTGCATTAGATTGATGCTTGCTCCCAAATCGCAAAGGCACTTGTCAAATGACAACTTGCCAATAGTGCAAGGAATAGTGAAGCTACCTGGATCCTCAAGCTTTGGAGGTAATTTTTGTTGCAGCACAACACTGCACTCTTCCGTTAGAGCAACGGTATCAAGATCATCCAGTTTCACCTTCGTTGAAAGAATACCCTTCATGAATTTCGCATAACTAGGCATTTGCTGCAGAGCCTCAGCGAAAGGTATGTTGATGTGAAGTTTCTTGAACACCTCCAGAAACTTACCGAATTGCTTATCCATCTTTTGTTTTTGCAATCGCTTAGGAAAAAGTGGTGGAGGATAAAGCTATTTTTCCCCTGTATTACCCTCAGGCAGAGTGTGTTCAACAGTAGTCTTTATTGGTTCCGCCTCTTTCTCCTTTTGCTTTTCTTCTTCATCTACAACTTCAGCTTCTCTATCTTTTGCTTTTTCAGCATCAACAACTTTTCCAGACCTTAAAGTAATAGCTTTGACTTGGTCCTTAGCTTCCTTCCTCCCTGTCACTTCAGTATCGCTGGGAAGTGTGCCAGGTTGACGATTGAGCATGACATTGGCTATTTGACCGATTTGATTCTCCAAGGTCTTGATAGAGATAACCTGACTTTTGCACAACAGCTTTAGGTCCACAAAATTAGCACTAGAAGGTGGAGCAGCACCTCCTTGTCGAGGATATGATTGCCTTTGAGCATATTGCTGAGGTTGCGGGAATCCAGGTGAATTGAACTGCTTACTTATAGCTTGCTGATATGGTTACTGAACAACATTCCGAGTATTGCTTCAGCTGAAATTAGGATGATTTCTGTAATTAGGATGATAAGTAGCTGGCACAGGCTGCTGCGGTCGTTGATAATTGTTTATGTGGCCCCTCCAAATACGGGACAGAAGTTTGGGGTCCACACACACACACCTTATTTATAACCTGCTTATAACAATAATAAGGATAATAATAATATGCAGTGACCCTACTTACCAACTACCACGGACCGCAACAGGTTAAAGTATGTACACAAGCCACACACACACTTTATATTACAAACGTCCAAATCCCAACTATTCAAACTCAGAACTGAATATTAAACATTATTACAAACCTTTACAAACTTAAACTATCTCAAAAGCTGTCCGCTAGCTTAACTTGATCAACTTGGACCCCTAGCTCTCGCACTGGATTGGGGATCCTCGCTACCAACTGGTTCCTTCTTAACTGGAAAAGAACATAAACAACATCGCACAAATGAGCTAACTAGCTCAGCAAGTCACAATGACAAGACTGAGAATAATGATCATCAAGTGAAAAGGGTTAAGGTGTTAAGTGAACAATGATTAATGATTTAGAATTGGATATTATATTTTCATTTAAAAAAAACAAGGTTAGGCTGCTGATCAGTAACGCACTAACCCCAAGCAAGGCACACGACTATGCTCTAATTACTGGATCCACGGCACACATTGGCCTAACTTGACCACCAATCTGGTCTGACCATGAATCTGGTCCACAATTTTATAAAACAATCCAATTCTAACATAATAACAGAATAAACAATGTAAAGCAATAGAAAAAATCATAAGCAACATTAGATGTTCAATAATGAAATGGTTTCAAACTTCACAAAAGATCAATACGGCAATTTCAAAGAATGGTTGTTAGGTAATGAAAGAATTGGATAATAAAAGAATCAAAGTTTCAAGGTTGCAAGGATTTGGTCTTTCAAAGCATAAGGTACAATGGTTTGAATATGTAAGCCATTTGATTCAGTGTTTGGTATTTAGTTTGTATGTGTTTGTGGAGTAGTATCGTATATCTGTGGTTCGTATTCGGGTATACAATATTCAATGGTTCAAAAAGAATAAGGTTTACGGCTCAAAGATTAACAACTGGAATCAAGGTTTTGGGTTCAGTGCTTCAAAGCACTTGCAATATAAACAGGACTATCAATTAACTACAATATATCTCAAGAAAGTTCAGAACACTTGCCTGGTACTAGCTTGCTATACTGCACTAACTTCCAATCACAACCGTCTTACTCCTCAACTATCTGCTTTCCTTTCCTAGGCCTTGCCTCTTCTGCTCACATATCATAAGCATCTATCAATACTCAACTCATACGATTCTAGTCGGTATACACTTCTATCTACCCTTCGTTTTACCCAAATCTGACTAACGGATTGAAAGTTACGCTATAAACAAATAAACACCGAACATATAGATCGACAGTCAAACAACAAGTCACATATAACACGTAACACGTCAAACAATCAATGATATATCATTTATAAAGGAGTCTCGGGTCATAAACAAGCTTTCGGGTATTTAATATGATTTTTAAAACATTTTTGGGAATTAAAACGGGTCGTTGGATCAATTTTAAAGCAATAAATAAGGTTCGGCTGGCCAAATCTGGCTTCAAAATAATTTTCTAATAGTTATCGAGCCTTGAAAACTTTAACGTAATATTTTAAAGCTCGAAACTATTTTTCGAAATTTTTAAATCATTAATAAATAATTAAATCTAATTAAATAATTAATTAAAATCAAGTAATAATTAATTAAATCAATTAATCAATTAATTTTCGAATTAATTGACCAATTAACTAATTAATTATTAAATAAAGTTAATTAACTAATTAATTCAGATCTATTTTTGAATTAAAATTAATTTTTGGAGTTAAAATAATAATTTTTGGAATTTTCAGAATTTAAAAACAAATTTTTATAATTAAAATAAATTGAAAATATGATTTTTAAATAATTTATAAACAGGAAGGTTATTTTTGCAAATTCTGGAAACTTCAGGAACCAAACTGCATCATCCCCAAAAGTTCAGGTATTAAACTGTAATTTGACAGGGGTTCGCCGGAAAAACACCCCTGTCTCGTCGGAGAAGACAATCCAGGGATGCTCAGGCCACCACCACCTCCAGATCATATCTACACAACACCAGGAACACAACCATGCCATCAAAACACACAACCTATCCCTGAGTTGGCCGGAAATTAGCCGAGAAGTTCGCCGGTTTCCGGCGAGCTCGACGTAAACCTAAAAACACAACTCCCTTAGATTCAGGGATCCTCTGTTAACGAGCTATACAGTAATCGATTGCAAATTTCATAAGGAACACACCCCACTATATTTCAACACCTAATAACCCCTAGAACAAAAAGGCCTAATTTTCAATTAAGAACATTCATACGGGTTATAAATCCTAATTTTAAAATTCGAAGATTAAACTCAATTTCGAACATGTTATTGAACTCCAAATCAGTCATATGACATATGAAAATCATCAGGAAAACAAGCTCTACAACATGCAATCATCAAATCATTCAAAAAATCATCCGAACAAAAATTCATAATTTTAATCAAAATAATTCATAAATAAATAAAAATATAGAAAATAAACCTTTGATTCTGCAGTGATATGAAGCACAGATTCTGATAGTATATTTCAAGAGCTTTGATTTGAGTACTCGAGCTTCACCATCGGATTCCGATAACACCTTGAAATTGAGGTTTGATTCTCGGTAGGTTTTATGAATATATGAATTTTCTCTGTAAAATTATATAATTACTGTTTGCAAATGATTTTCGGTACAAAATAAATACGGTAAAGGCTATTTATAATTACGGAAAATTAGTATCCCGTTGGATCATTCTGGATATAAAATGGTACGTTTATTTATAAAAACAGATCCAAACGGTACCGGTTTTCGGGATAATTATCCAAATCAGTACAATTTGTACTGCGGTATTGATCTCAGCGCCTGGTTACACGTATTACGAGGTGATAATTGTAATAGTTTAATAAAAAAGATCTCGTTTATCGAAAATACGAGTTTTATTGATTTACCGAAACGAATAATGTATCGAAAATATTGCGCCGGGACCCGCGCAGGACAAACCGTACGCCGGATCGAAAAAGTCGAAACATGGAAAATGCTCGGAATATTGCAATTAGGTTAGGAAGGAGTTCTCGGAAGAGTTTCGGGTTATAAAAACGTAAAAACGGGTGACGTTGGCTGGTTCCCGATTGTATAAAATAGTTTATAAATACTCGGAAAAAGAATTTATAAAATTCATACATTTCCTATAGAATCATAAATCAACATAAAAATAAATAAGAAGATATGACAATTATCTATATTTTATTTTGGACATATAAAAATTAAAATACTCAATTTATATTATATTTAAACATCCAAACACATATATCACTTAACAAATACTTCAAAGAATAAACACGAAACATGCATAATATTTATTTATTAGCAAAAATAATTACACGATATATCCCAAATATTACATCCTTCCCCCCTTAAAAGGATTCTGTCCTCAGAATCTCTTAAGAAAATAAATGAGGGTACTTTTCTCTCATGTCACTTTCTAACTCCCAGGTTGACTCTTCAACCTTTTTGGTTTCTCCACAATACTCTTACTAACTTTACCACTTTATTTCTTAACACTTTCTCTCTTCCCTCTAGAATCTATATCGGACTCTCTATATATGATAAATCTGTTTGAAGCTCTATTGGCTCGTATTCGATTACATGCCTGGAGTCTGGATTATACTTCTTAAGCATCGATACGTGAAAAATATTGTGAATGTGCTCCATGTGCGGAGGTAATACCAACTCGTAAGCTACTTTGCCAACACGTTTTAGAATCTCAAAAGGTCCAACATATCTTGGGCTCAGTTTTCCTTTCTTTCCAAATCGTGTCAATCCTTTCCATGGCGATACTTTCAATAATACCATATTTCCTTCTTCGAATTCCATATTTTTCCTTGATTGATCTGCATACTTCCTTTGACGGTCTTGTGCTGCTATCAATCTCTTTTGGATAACTTCAAAAACTTCCTTCATTTGTTGCACCAATTCAGGTCCAAGTATTTTGCGTTCTTCTACTTCGTCCCAATATACAGGAGATCGACATTTGCGTCCATAAAGAGCTTCATAGGGTGGCATCTCAATACTGGCGTGATAACTGTTGTTGTAAGCAAATTCTACCAAGGGTAAATGCTCATCCCAACTTCCTTTGAAATCAATGGCACAAACACGTAACATGTCTTCGATTTTCTGGATTGTTCTTTCGCTCTGGCCGTTTGTCTGTGGATGGTAAGCCGTACTCATATTCAATCTCGTTACCAAATATTCTTGAAAACTCTTCCTAAATCTTGAATTAAATCTTGGATCTCGATCGGATACGATAGACACAGGGACTCCATGACGAACTACGATTTCTTTCAGGTACACATGGACTAACTTATCTAGTGAAAATCTTTCATTTATAGGCAGAAAATGAGCTGACTTGGTAAGTCTGTTCACTATAACCCAAATGGCATCATGATTAGCTTTCGTCCTTGGTAATCCAACTATGAAATCCATGGCAATATGCTCCAATTTCCATTCCAGAATCTCTAATGGCTGCAACAATCCACTTGGTCTCTGGTGCTCTTCTTTAACTCTCCAACATGTATAACATCTGCTAACCCATTCCGCAATCTCCCTCTTCATATCTGGCCACCAATAATTTTCCTTTAAATCTCTGTACATCTTGGTACTCCCTGGATGGATTGAATACCTTGAATTATGAGCTTCCTGTAAAATTTCATTCTTCAACTCCGTCACTGGTGGAATTCAAATTCTAAAAGAAAACCTAAAAATACCTTGATCGTCCTTTTGCGTGCACAATTCCTCTCCTACCAAACGATTAATGTCCTGATCCATTATCTCTGCTTGACACTTTCTTATCTTTTCTAACAACTCCGGCTGGAAAGTCATACTATACACTTTTGCTTCATCAGGCTTGCAAACTCTAATCTCCAATTCCGGTTTCTGAAATTCCTTGTATATCTCTTCGGGTACTGATAACACATTCAACTTTTCTTTCCAACTTAACGCATCTGCCATAATGTTTGCTTTACCGGGATGATAGTTAATCGTGCAGTTGTAATCTTTGATCAACTCTAACCATCTTCTCTGTCTCATATTAAGCTCCTTCTATGTGAATATGTATTTCAAGCTTTTGTGATCCGTATAGATCTCGCATTTCTCTCCATGTAGATAATGTCTCCAAATCTTCAAAGCGAATACTATAGCTTCTAGCTCCAAATCATGGGTAGGATGCTTCTGTTCGTGTGGTTTCAATTGCCTTGTCGCATACGCAATAACCTTATCATGCTGCATCAGAACACATCCGAGTCCTTTATGGAAAGCATCGCTATAGATTACAAAATTCCCTTGGTCATCTGGAAGCGATAAAACAGGTGTCGTGATTAATCTTCGCTTCAATTCCTGAAAAATTTCTTCACATTTATCGTTCCATATAAACTTTTCATTTTTCCGTGTAAGCTTCGTCAATGGTGTTGCAATCCTTGAGAAATTTTGAACAAATCGGCGATAATATCCCGCTAATCCCAAGAAACTTCTTACCTCTGTTGGTGTTCTTGGTCTTTCCCAATTTGTAATTGCTTCAATCTTCGTTGGGTCCACTTTGATCCCTTCATTACTGACTATGTGTCCTAAGAACTGAACTTCCTGTAACCAGAACTCACACTTTGAAAATTTAGCGTATAACTTTTTCTTTCTCAAAATCTCCAAAGCTGTCCTCAAATGTTCTGCATGATCCTCTTCTGTCTTTGAATAAATCAAAATATCATCTATAAACACAATAACAAACTTGTCCAAGTATTCCTTGAAAATTCTGTTCATCAGGTCCATGAATGCTGTCGGGGCATTGGTCAATCCAAAAGACATCACTAAAAATTCATAATGTCCATACCTTGTTCTGAAAGCCGTCTTTGGTATATCCTCTGGCTTAATCTTTAGTTGATGATATCTCGATCTCAAATCGATCTTGAAGAAGTACTTGGCTCCTTTCAATTGGTCAAACAAATCATCAATTCTGGGTAACGGATACTTGTTCTTGATTATAAGCTTGTTGAGCTCCCGATAGTCGATGCACAGTCTCATGCTTCCATCCTTCTTCTTGACAAATAGTACCGGTGCACCCCACGGGGATACACTGGGTCTGATTACTCCTTTCTCTAACAACTCTTGCAATTGCTTTGCTAGATCCTGCATCTCAATGGGTGCCATTCTGTACGGGGCCTTGGATACCGGTTCCGTTCCAGGTGCTAAGTCGATCGCAAACTCAATTTCTCTATCTGGAGGAAGTCCTGGTAACTCATCGAGAAATACGTCTGGAAATTCATTGACTACTGGAATATCTTCAAATTTTGCTAGCTCCTAACTTCTATCAATCACATATGCAACGAAATGCTCGCATCCTTGTCGTAGTAACGTTTTAGCTTGAATCATTGTTAAAAACTTCTTTCCTTGCTTCTGGCCCTTAAACGTTACTATTCTTTCGTCTGGCGTCTTTACCATTACCTTCTTATTTCGACAATCTATTTGGGCATCGTACTTAGATAACCAATCTATTCCTAAGATAACGTCAAACTCTCCTAGCTTAAATGGTATCAAATATACACAAAACTTACTACCAGAAATCTCAATCTCACAATTCCCACAAACTTGATTAACAGATACACGCTCTTGATTTTCTAATTCCACAGTCATTATTTCATTTAAATACTCAACTGGACAATTTAACTTACTAATAAAATCTTGAGAAATAAACGATTGAGTTGCTCCCAAATCTATTAACACTTTGGCACATAAAGAATTCACATTAAGCGTACCTGCCACGACATCAGTATCTTGGATAGCGTCCTTCACAGACATATCAAAAACTCTAGCCCTTGGAGTCTCATTTATTGTTGGGGTAGATCCCATAATTCTCAATGCATTACTGATTGGGGCTGGTGTCTTGCAATCCCTGGCTATATGTCCTGGCTTCCCACACTTAAAGCATGCAAATCCAATAGCTGGAACCTTAACCTCTGGATTCCGGATAGGCTGATCCTTGTTTGCTGGCTCTCTCGCTGGATGATTGCGGTACTCCCTTGAATAGTGCCCTTTCTGATTACACTTGAAACAAACCACATTAAACTTATTACAGACTCCTCCATGTTTCTTCCCACATACCTGACAATCTGGAAAAGTTAACCTCAACTGATTCGGCTGATTCTCATTTTCTGGACGGTTGCTTTGACCTCCGTCGCCTGCATTTTGCTTTCTGAAATTAAAATTTCTCCCTGGCTGAAACTTACCCTTCTTTAAATTTGGAAACTTCCCTGGTTGTGACTGACCTTCATTCTCTTCAAACTTCCTCTTCTTACTTTCCTTTTCTTTCTGTGACATATCACTCTCAGTTTCTGCAATCATGGCCTTCTATACAACTCCTGCATAGGTATCCAATTCAAATACGGCAACCTTTCCTCTAATCCATGGCTTCAGACCTTGCTGGAATCTCTTGGCCTTCTTCCTGTCAGTATCTACATATAACGGCACATACCTTGACAATTCTTCAAACTTACTTTCATAATCAGCTACCGACATATTTCCTTGCTTTAACTCTAAAAACTTCAGCTCCATCTGATCCTGAACAAACTGGGGAAAATATTTTTCTAAAAACAATTCCTTAAACCTCCCCCAAGTAATAAAATATGTACCTTCCAATGTCTTCACAGTCTCCCACCAATAGGTGGCATCATTCTTCAAATAATAACTTGCAAACTCAATGTTCTGTTCTTCCTTCACTTTAACTAAAGCAAACGACTTCTCTATTTTCTTTAACCAAACATTTGCTTCAATCTGATCTAAGGAACCCTTGAATTCCGGTGGGTTTACCGCTTGAAAAGTTTTGAAAGTTACCTGGGGATTGGTCTATCTTTGTTGTTGTTGTGTCAGGTGAACTGTTTGTTGAGCCAAGATTTGAAGAATCTGGGCTATTGCTGGGTCTATGGGTCCTGGGTTTGCATTCTGGTTGGTATCATCTTGGTTGTTATTGTTGTTGTTGGTTTCTTCATTATGGGTGTTGGTGCAGGTATTTCTTCTGGGAGGCATTTTCTGTAAAGAATCAAACAACTTATTTAGCTTTTAAATCAAATCCTTGCATAAAAGAAAAGTTTTGTAAAACAGAAATATCTCTTTTTGAAAACACTTGTAACAGTTGAACTAAGTAAATTGCATGCTTCTTTACAGAATATAAACAGTTAAGGGAATAGGGTATATGGTATCACAGGGGTATAACTGGTGCAATAAATGTAGTAAAGTAAAACAAGTGCAGTAATATAAATGACAATGCTGGAAAGGAAAAGGTACTGATATATATATAGATCAAAAGTTTTAGGTAGTACAACCGTAAAGACGCTTCGGAAGTAAAAGCAAAAGGGTACAACAAACCTACTCACTAGTCAGCAGATCTAGTCTATAAATACAACCCAAAAGTCTACTGATACATACTACACACTAGTGTACATACTAAACAACCACAACAGTACTGCTCAGCATCTCCATCTCTGTGCCTCTAGCTTAGGGCAAGTCTGGTCCTCCAATCTCCTCAAGCTCCTCCAAAACCCGCTTAGCCCACTCCACAAGAAAATCAGTGGTAATATCCTCATGAGTAGCCTCAGCAATCCTCACAGTAGCTGTTCTCCGAAATACCTGGAGTCTCTCTCTGAGTCGCCTCTCACCACTCCCAACCTCTCTGGTACGCATAATATGTAATAGCTCCTGAATCTGACCCATAGGAATTGCTGCTCCATTAGGCAAGCCTCGAACTGATGATATATGATAGGATAGGAAGAGAACTGAAAAGGTACACCTGTAACTGAGTGACTAGTAAAACCTGAATCAGCAGGTAGGGGTCCTCTAATAGGTGGCCTCATGCCTGGGGGTGGAATAGCCTGCAGTGGTACGGGCTGCAACACAGGTGGAGGTAAAATAGCAACACTGGTGGAACAACAGGACATAGATCTGAAGATGGTCCACCAACTGAGGACTCTGAGTGATCAGCTGATACGGGGATGAAAGAGTCGGCCATCGCTGCTATCTGAAATTATATCGCAATATAAGAATCTCGATCTATAATGCGAATTATACTAATACATGTTATACCATCGCACTCATCATCTCGACGTTCTATCTTTCTATTTCCTTACTTCTAATCCTAACCCTCTACCCATTCCCGTCAACCTAGGCTTGTGTCAGTGACTTTTAACCTGTAGCTCTGATACCAAACCTGTGGCGCCCTCTAAACCCGGGTCAGAAGTTTGGGGTCCACACACACACATACCTTATCTATAACCTGCTTATAACAATAATAAAGATAATAATAATATGCAGTGACCCTACTTACCAACTACCATGGACCGCAACAGGTTAAAGTATGTACACAAGCCACACACACACTTTATATTACAAACATCCAAATCCCAACTATTCAAACTCAGAACTGAATATTAAACATTATTACAAACTTTTACAAACTTAAATTATCTTAAAAGCTGTCTGCTAGCTTAACTTGATCAACCTGGACCCCTAGCTCTCGCACTGGATTGGGGATCCTCGCTACCAACTGGTTCCTTCTTAACTGGAAAAGAACATAAACAACATCGCACAAATGAGCTAACTAGCTCAGCAAGTCACAATGAAAAGACTGAGAATAATGATCATCAAGTGAAAAAGGTTAAGGTGTTAAGTGAACAATGATTAATGATTTGGAATTGGATATTATATTTTCATTTTAAAAAAAACAAGGTTATGCTGTTGATCAGTCATGCACTAACCCCGAGCAAGCCATAGAGCTCTGCTCTAATTACTGGATCCACGACACACATTGGCCTAACTTGACCACCAATCTGGTCTGACCACGAATCTGGTCCACAATTTTATAAAACAATCCAATTCTAATATAATAACAGAATAAACAATGTAAAGCAATAGACAAAATCATAAGCAACATTAGATGTTCAATAATGAAATGGTTTCAATCTTCACAAAGGATCAATATGACAATTTCAAAGAATGGTTGTTAGGTAATGAAAGAATTGGATAACAAAAGAATCAAAGTTTCAAGGTTGCAAGGATTTGGTCTTTCAAAGCATAAGGTACAATGGTTTGAATATGTAAGCCATTTGATTCAGTATTTGGTATTTAGTTTGTATGTGTTTGTGGAGTAGTATTGTATATTTGTGGTTCGTATTTGGGTATACAATAATCAATGGTTCAAAAAGAATAAGGTTTACGGCTCAAAGATCAACAACTGGAATCAAGGTTTAGGGTTCAGTACTTCAAAGCACTTGCAATATAAAACGAGACTATCAATCAACTACAATATATCTCGAGAAAGTTTAGAACACTTGTCTGGTACTAGCTTGCTATACTGCACTAACTTCCAATCACAACCATCTTACTCCTCGACTATCTGCTTTCCTTTCCTAAGCCTTGCCTCTTCTGCTCACATATCATAAGCATCTATCAATACTCAACTAATACGATTCTAGTCGGTATACACTTCTATCTACCCTTCGTTTTACCCAAATCCGACTAACGGATTGAAAGTTACGCTATAAATAAATAAACAGCGAACATATAGATCGACAGTCAAACAACAAGTCACATATAACACGTAACACGTCAAACAATCAATGATATATCATTTATAAATGAGTCTCGGGTCATAAACAAGCTTTCGGGTATTTAAAATGATTTTTAAAACATTTTTTGGAATTAAAACGGGTCGTTGGATCAATTTTAAAGCAATAAACAAGGTTCGGTTGGCCAAATCTGGCTTCAAAATAATTTTCTAATAGTTATCGAGCCTTGAAAACAATTAATAGTAATATTTTAAAACTCGAAACTATTTTTCAGAATTTTTAAATCATTAATAAATAATTAAATCTATTTAAATAAATAATAAAAATCAATTAATAATTAATTAAATCAATTAATCAATTAATTTTTGAATTAATTGACCAATTAACTAATTAATTATTTGTTGGATTTTTAACGCAGCGGGGTCATAGCAAAACACTTTTACACATACAAAATCCAAATAAAAGCATATAAATCGTGAATAAAAATTCGAGGGAACGAATCTTACCTTTAAAAATAATTCGGAGACAACGATCAGAGATCCTTAGCAGTTGCTCCTCAAGTGTGAAGCACTCCACCGGTATCCACCAAGAAAACGATGTTAAGGAGGAGGAAGGAGGTGGAGAGAATTGGGTTTTCCAAACTTTTTGGGTTTTCGGGTTCGATGTCGGTTTTGAATAAAATAGGGTCTATAATAGTGTATTTATAGGCAAAATTTTCTGCTGAAATTTTCCCATAAATAATATTATTTTTATCCCATTTATTATTCTCATTAATAATTAAAACACCTTTTAATTATTAATCCTTTTTCTAAACACTTTAGAAATAATTCTCTCTCTTGATTTAATTTCCAAAAATTAAATCCTTTAATTAATAATATTAAGAACTTTTCTTAATTAATTTATAATCAATTAAATCTCATTTAATCAATTATTAAATTTGCCAATTAATTATTTATTTCACAAATAAATAATTATTTAGCCATTATTAATTAATTCCTCCACCATTAAATCATTCTCTTTTTATGGTGTGACCCTGTAGGTTCAATATTAAGCCGGTAGTAGAAATAAATAATAATAAAACTATGTTATCATTATTTATATAAATTCTCTAATTTATTAAATATGATTAATTAATTAATCACATTTATTCTACATCGTGAGGGATACTTCTCAGCATATCGCGACTATCCGGATAATATGAATTCACTGCTTAGAATACCAAGAACCTATTCAGTGAATAGTTACCGTACAATAAACTCCTTCTACCCTACAATGTCTCGATTAAATACAAGGCATGGATCTCGTGTCAAGCCTATCTAATTTAATCACTTGCTTACCATTTACTATGCGTAGTTCTATGCAAATTAGAAACTCCTTTCTAATTTCATTCACTCTGGCCAGAGATTCCTGAACTAGCATAAGTGGATCAGCCTTGAACATTCGCTTCCTTCACTGGAAGGGGCAGATCCTTTATTGATCATACACTATCTTCATGTACAAATTCCTATACCCAGAAGAGCCCTAATAATTGTCCCTGGAGACTAAGAACTAAACCAAAGCATAGTTCAGTGTACACAAGATGACTATGATGACCTCAAGTCTAAGGATACTTGTACAACTATCACTATGTGAACAACTACTGACACGTGAGTGAACTCCATCAGTTGTTCAGCTGTGCGAGTCATGTTCAGTGAACTTACTCTATAATACGCACCTACATACTAGCTATAGTGTCACCACACAAATGTCTATGAGAACAGACATCCTTCATAATGAAGCAAGCATAGTATGTACCGATCTTTGCGGATTATTAATTACCAGTTAGTAATCCTATGACCAGGAACTATTTAAGTTTAGAGTTATCATCTTTTTAGGTCTCACTATTATGATCTCATCATAATCCATAAAAAGCTTTACTCTAAACTATGGTATATCTTATTTAAACACTTAAATAGATAAATCCCATAATAAAAACAAAACAAGTCTTTTATTAATATCAACGAAATCAAAACAGATTACATAAAGAGTTATTCCTAAATCCTAATTCATGATTGGACTTAGGACATATTCCTTTCAATCTCCCACTTGTACTAAAGCCAATCACCCTGGTATCTAATACCCATCTAGTCTTTATGACGATCAAAGTGACTTTCAGAAAGTAGCTTTGTGAGTGGGTCTGCTATGTTGTTATGTGTGTCAACTCTAATTCAATACAATACAAGAAATGTTACCGCGCTCCAACTAACCCTTTTGTAGACGCATGGTTCATCTTCGTTTTTGATAAAATCAAACTTTTTGATTGTCTCATCAAAACGGATATTCCATCTATCGAGAAGCTTGCTTTAAACCACATATGGTTCGCAGTAGCTTACACACTAGGCTTTCATTTCCCTTGGAAAGAAAACCATCTGGCTATATGCCAGATCTCATAGTCGTAGTAAGCAGCAATCGCAAGCAAAATCCAAACTGATTTTAACAGGGCTACAGGTAAAAGGTTTCATCAAAGTCAATCCATTGCCTTTGTTTGAATCCTTTTGCCACAAGCCTGGCCTTATAGGTCTCCACCTGGCCATCTGCTATAATCTATCTTTTGTATACCGTATACATAGATTCCATTCTGGATGTCATGGCACTATGCCATTTCTCTGAGTCAACACTACTCATAGCCTCATTATAGGTTACAGGGTCGTCATCATCAATGATCGACAACTCATTGTCATTCTCAATGACAAGGCCATATTTCCTCTCAGGTTGGCGAGACACTCTCCCTGATCTATGAATGGGCTGTTCCATAAAAGGTTGTTCAGTCTGAACAAGTGTTTCCATTCGATCTGTAGTAGTTTGTGCTTCTTGAACTTCATCAAGTTCAATTTTGCTCCCACTGTTTCCTTCAAGGATAAACTCCTTTTCCAAGAAGGTAGCATGTCTGGAGACAAACACACGATGATCGGTGCAAAAGTAATACCCTAAAGTCTCTTTAGGATATCCCACAAAACTACATTTTACGAATCGATATTCCAGCTTATCTGGGTCAACTTACTTGACATAAGCTGGACATCCCCAAATCTTAACGTGTTTAAGACTCGGTTTCCTTTCTTTCCATATCTCATACGGAGTTTGAGGAACAGATTTGGAAGGCACCTTATTCTGTAAATATGCTGAGGTTTCCAATGCATAACCCCATAGGAATACTGGAAGATTTGCATAGCTCATCATGGACCGAACTATGTCTAACAAAGTTTGATTTCTCCTTTCAGATACTAATCTGGAGGAGTCCACTGGGAGACTATACCATTTACTTTGAGATAATCCAGAAACTCTCCGTTCAAGTATTCACCACCTCGATCTAATCGAAGAGTTATAATACTATGTTTGGTTGTTTCTCCACTTCATACTTATATTCTTTGAACTTTTCAAAGGCCTCAGACTTGTGTTTCATCAAACACATATCCGAATCCAGATCTCTCATCTATGAAAGTAATGAAGTATGAAAATCCACCCATGGCTTGTGTAACGCCCGAGAAATATTATGTATTTATTTTTATCAATAAATAATTATTATGTGATTTTATGTGAATTTTGGTGAATTATTTGATAATTGATATTAATATCTGGAATGTTTATTTCTGATAAAATCTAGATATTTTAATTTTTAATTATCCAGAATTAAATCTAGATAATTTTGGTAGTTTTCTGGTAATTTTTGGATTATTATATGATTTTATAAGAGTTTATAGAATTAATAATGATTATTCTTACATAATTATAAAATTAATTTATTTAAAATCAGAAATCGTTCCACTTCAAATGTTTCTGTGTTTTTACAACCCAAAACTCTTCTGAAAACTCCTTCCTAACCTAATCTGATAATTTTGAACACTTTCCGTGTTTTGACTTTCTCGATCCGGGGTACCATTTGACATGTACGAGTCCCGGTGTGAAATTTTCAATACGCAAATCATTTTATATATCGATAAGAATCCATATTCTCAAAAGGCGAGACATTATCACCCTAATTTCGTATAAAGTATTTTATAGGGAGCTTTGTTTTGATAATTATCCAATTCTGGTATTAAAATTGTATCGATTTTTTAGTTACTTAGAGGCTAAGTAACCTATTTTTTTGATTCAATATGTAAATATAATTATCGAATTATTAAATAAATAAAATATGTGATGGTTATGTCAGCTTTGTGTTGCTGTATTATTAATTGTCTGTGAATTGTTGGATACGAAGATTAATTTTATAAGTAATTATCGAGCTGTCTGCATTTAATTCATTTTAAAGTGATTTTATTGAACATTTATTCGTTAAATCGATAAATACAGGTACGTTACGCATCATTAAAAATATTGTAAAGAATTATGAAAAATTTATTTATTTAAATTTTAATTACTTCGATAAAATTTTAAATGTTATTTTGGGAAAATTTCAGAATTATGATACTCGTAATTACTCGTCAGATATTCCAAATTTTGAGTATCGTATTGTTCGTTAATTCAACAAGTAATAAAACGAAATAAAGAAGGGGGGCAGATTATTTATCGGGTTCAACCCGTCTATTCTCTTCAACCCTCAATCAATCTCTCTCCAATCTCTCTGTTACCTCTCTCTCTCGAATCTCCTCTTTCTCTCCCTTATTCCCTTGATTCTCTCGCTGTTTCTCCCCCTTACCGTCGCCTGGGTTGGGTTTTTTTCCGGGTTATTGTTCGGTAAATAGCTCCAACTTGATACCCTGTCCGTTTTCTTCGATCGCCGCCCCAGTTCAACCACCGCCGCCTCCGCCATTCCGGCGAGACGAGTGGCGCGTGTTGACCCGTGTGCGTGCGTGTCTCCTGCGTGTATATATATATGTGTGTTGTATATCTGTGTATGTGTACCTGGGTGTTCAAGTGTGTGTGTTGTGTTTTTCCGGTTCCTGCTCTGTTTTTCCGGCCGTCCCTTTTCCTTTTTTCGGTTGCGTGATGGTATTCTCTGATTATACGCGCGTTTGTGCTGCTGGTTGGGATGTTATTAATATTTTATTAGTTTTCTGCAGGAAATCCTTTGAATAATATACATGAAATAAAAATAAATTTTTGTGCGGGAAATTATATATTTAATCGGTGAGGTTCGTATGGAAACCCGAAATTTATCGAGTACCGACGAACTTTACCGCCGTCGGCGATGAGCTTCGGCGAGCCGACGGTGGGCAATGATGATTTTTATCTGAGTCCTACGTTAGTAATTAAATAAAAATGAAAAATATGAGTAATAATAATAATTAAGCGAATCGAAGTTTGGGACTTGGTAATTGGATTGTGGATTGAATTGCTTGATGTGATTGTTATGTTGTGATTGACGTCGATTTGATCTCGATGGGTAGGCCGATAAACGAAGGAGGCGCTGCCCGATTTTCAGGAAATTAATTCCGAAATATTGGGAACGTAACCTATAATTATTGGAAACGTCGAATAATCATATACAATTATATTATATGAACTGGACTGCGATTGAGACAAGATAATTTATAAATAATCGATTACCCTATTTTTCAAAATGACGAATATACGTATTTTCTGAAAATAAATACCGAACCGAGTTTCGAAGATGTGAACCGTAATTGCTATGTGTATTTAGATAATACATATAAATATGAATTCGGTTATGAAATCGTACGGGTAAAATAGAATAGTGATTTGATGTAAGTTTAAGTGATTATCTGAATTAGGGTATTTCAACCCTGTAGGTTTTAGACGGAAGACCCGAGACATGACATCGGACTAGGAACGATCTAGAGATTAGACATCGAGATCAACGAAGTTCCAACCAAAGGGTCTGAATGTTGGGATCGTATCGAGAATAGGATAGTAGGTGGACGATAAAGCCGAAAGGTCAAAGTCGAACCAAAGTCAACCAGTAATAACGGTTAAAGCTTATTGAGGCAAGTATTCCTATTATCACTTATTATTCAAGTGATATTTATTTTGAATCTTATCATGCAAGTATTCTGGATTTTTCTTTTAAAATACTGCAAGTATTCCTAACCTTTCTCCTAAAATACTGCAAATATTTATTCGCTCATATTCTAAGTTCAGAATAGTTAACTGTTTTATATTTCGCTGCAATTACTCTTATTATGCCAGTTCTTTTCATTATTATTCCTATATTATCGATTGCTCTCCTGAGCAAATACCCATTCGTTCGGGTTATTTGCGAACCCTGATTTGGGATGTTTTGAAATCAAAATGATTTGACATCAAAATACTCTACGGGCTGGACGGTTATTATGAGGACCAGTGATGAGCTGGATCCTATGGGTCAGGAATGGACCGGACCCCTTTAGGCCATAGTTGCCTGGGTGCCCCATATGTTGGTTGGGTCTATGCAGTTGGGTATAGATCCGCACTATCTCCTGACTGATCAGCAGGTTATAGTGCATATGTTGGTTCTAGTGTCCAGTCTAATTTATTGTTGTTCGCCATTAATGGCATTCCCTCTTGAAATAAAATGTGATTATGGTTTAAAGTTATTCTTTCTTAGCACTCAGTTTCGGGAAATTACAATGTTTCTAAATATATTCAAGGTTCAGATTGTTGCTGCAGCATTAGTTGCTCAGTGATAGTTAGGATCTTGAATGAATTGAGATCTTCTTAATTATTCAACCCGTCCTTATCAGGCTGGTTTAGCAGGCTAAGTCTATGGAAACTTAGTCGATAATGATGGATACTGAATAGTTAGGAATTTCTTGAACGTCGTTTTATGAATAGTTATTGCATTCATTGCTCAATTATGAAATGATACCAAAAGCTATTTTGAAAACACGCGATCTCTAAAGCTCTTACAAAATGTCATTATGTCCTATGTGATTCATAGCAATGCAAATCAAATTGATTTTTAAGATAACGAGGTATATCCTTTAAATGATTTTGTGTTTCGCCCTTCAGAATATTTCAGAGATTTTGTCTGGAAGTTTTCTTTGAAATTAATGTTTAAAACTCAATTTATATACTTGCTGGGCATTTTTGGCTCACTCTTGCTTTGTCAATTCTTATTTCTGCCAGAAACAGATAAGGATAAAAATGAATAGCTTAGATAGACATCAGAAGTTCGAGAAATCTCCGCTGCGAGAGGTTGAAGAAGTTAGAAGAATATGATTCGAGCATTAATTCAGAGGTATTTACAATTGTATTTTAGTTGTTGTAAGTTGTAGAAGATCAGATTCTTGTTTCATACCATAACCTGTAAACGATCCGGATTCAAGGGGTTATTTATTTATTTTTTTATTCTATGTAAGGATTGTTTAGTGACACCAAATCTTGACCCCGGATTTGGGGTGTTACAGTTGGTATCAGAGCTGCAGGTTATTGGTCACTAAAATAAGAATAGGTGAGAGTAGGATAGGAATGATAGGTCGTACAAGATAGGAAAGTCCCTAGGCATATTCAGGACAAATTGAGTTGAGTGCGAATTAGGGTTAGCAGATCCGATAAGGAGTTGGTAAGATAGGATTGATGAGAAAGTGTAAGGCAAATATCACAACATCATAGGTATATTGAAACCTCAGATCATACAATAATGAGAAATCGACGGATCGACGGAGACTGGGTATGTTACCCTACTTTTCACGTGGTTTTGAAAAATATGCGATCTATTCTTGTGAGAATTTGTGTAAGAGAAGCTACGATTTAACTTAGGTATCAGGACGAGTTCCACGTCAAAGACAACCAGTTGATGGAAGCTGATGAAGAAATAACGTTGCGCATTTCGAAGGCACCACCGTTGCGAGAAGATTCTTATCACTTATCGGGAGCTGCGTAAGAAATGGTATCTACCTTATTAGGTATAGGAAAGTCTATCAAGGAGGTACGACCCTATCTACTGACAGAACATCGAATCGCATGCGTGGTTGTGAGCATAACATCAAGGACGATGACAAGAATGTCAAAGACAGTACTAAATGTCAGCGTTGCGGTGGAATTGTGAATAAAATGTTATACGACGGCCAATGAAGTCTCGTTAACTAATAAGTGTGAGTGTAATCCAAGGAATAGTGAAAGAGGTACTGAAGTGAAGAGACCTTTATATGGGCATTCTTTTAATTAGATATTTCATTGGTAAATCAGGAAAATAGTAAGTAACTTATATAGTAATGACGACCAAATATTTGATTTTCAAAACTTTAAAAAATGAGATTTTGGAAAAGATTTCCTTAATCAACTTTCAAAAGATTTTACATGAAATAAGTTTTACAATTTGGTTGTTAAGGTACTACTTAAGTTCTTGTTATTATAAACAGAAAATGACCTAAAATGAAGAATCGAATTAGACTTAGTGTTGTTAATTCAAAGGGCTAAGTAGACCCACCAGCAGGGAGAAGGTTTAAGGTTTGTTGTGAAAAATGAAAGTAAGCGTTGTTTAATAAAATCAATAATTAAATCAACATATTAAAATATTATTTACCCCAATTCATGAAATTATTAAAATTTAACGAAATTCGTGATTCGAATGGACGGAGAATGATTGAAGGAAATGGCAGAATCTTCTAGACGGTAGGCAGAAGAATCATATGTTATCGACAAAAACTGAGGCGTTGCGTGATCGATGGTTATTTTATGCGGAATCAATGGAATCTAAAGCAATGGTTATAAATTTCGGAAGGACACGATTAAGATTAAATTATTGAAGTAGTTGATATGAAGACAGTTCCAGGAAGCATTTCGAAGCAATGATGTGGCTTGAATCATGAACCTGTATCCGCACGATCCTGAAGGCATACGTAAGTGAAGCGTGGAGGTGATCGACATTAACATTCTTTCTTCTAATATGACAGTATATGTTTTTCTTGATTTTTGAATATGTCTAAGCTTCTTCTGTTGATAAATTATATGAGGCGAAAACGAAAAAAAAATTCCTGTATTCCTTCTGAATTGTTTCTCTTCTCAAATCCTTGATTCCTGATTAAGACAACAGTATTGTGATATGATGCTTTGTCGAAATGACGAAGAGTCGGGTGGGATGCCACCTAATCATGTGCTGTATGCCATATAGTATGAAAGACTGGCCATCTTAAGTACGAATATGGTTGTCTCATTCTTCACTCATTTTTTTTCTTCCTTCAATTTTCTGATTTACAAATTCTTTTAATTGGTTGTTGCATTGTTATTCCTTATTCCGTTTTTCAATCAAAATCATGTTCACAAACTCTCCTCTTGTATCGAGTCTGTTCACTGACGATTACAAAAGAAATAAAGTAGCTCCGTGCAACAGGTAGAATTACGTGTCAAAGGAAAATGTGATTGCAAGTCGTTAAAGGAAGGACATTTGCAAACAAGGAAAAAATGGACACAATGACAACGTGGTCATGACAAAGACATCAAATCTGAGAGTTGTTCGTGTTACGAGGATCTCATCAGTACAATAGAGTACGTTAACGCGATGCACTTCAAATCAGAAGATTTCGATGAAAAATAAAATCATTAGTGAGTCATAACGAATAAATTAGTTACAAAATAAGGAAGCAAAGTTGTGTGCGTCAGACGCTGCAAACAAGTACAGGGCCGACAATCAAAGGTTAAAGAATTGCTGAACAATGATTCAGACATGTAATTACGACGTGAAACATCCCTTCGTCGCTGGAAGATACTGTTCGTGAAGACTCAAGATGGAAGAAATCTTAAATGTAATCAAACTTCAAACGTGTTCTTCAAGAAATTATGAAGTTTTCTAATTTGCGTAAATAAGTGATTGTGAATTCAATGCTCATACCCGGGTCAGTAACGAAAGTTCGATGTGAAGCCGTAAATGGAGATGAAGCAATGATGACTCGACTGTGAAACTTTTCGAGAAATAATGATCTAACGATTCAATTCCTACCAGATTGTGTTAATAATAATGAAGACCATGCGCAGTTATTAAAAGATAAACCAATTAATAATGGTCAGAAATAAATTGACAAAATCATGAAATCAAACCTTAAATTTATTAAGGACAATTCGTAATATTCTAAAAAGAATTGAGAAATGTATGGTTATATTAATCATGGTGGGTTTCAGACTCAATCTCAATTAAAAAGAGATATGTTATGCTAGTCAGATGCTGATCAAAGGTGAATTGTGGGAATTGATGATTTGGTTGATTGATGGTGTCGGCTTAAGTCCGACTGGTAGTCAATGGTGTAGGGGAAGTACTGCCCAAATTTTCAGAAATTATCCTATAGTTAAAGAAAAAGAAGTATATTATCGTTCTCGTCAGTACTCCAAATAATTGCAATTTCGATTCTTGAGAAAGTTGTTATGACCAAACTGACTTTATGTAATTGGTCTTTGATTCCAGTTAGCTAGTCAACACTTGGTTTAAGTGATCATTTAAAGGAGTTGATTGATCCACTTTGCCAACTAATGGTTAGTTAAATGGAAATCGATTCCAATTAGATTGAGTCAGGCTCTAACATGATTTACAGATCCGAAATTAAAGCGATAAGAAATTTGAAAAATAAATAAATAAATAAATAAATACGGGCGTTAACATAAATTGAAGGCTTAGTTTAATTAGCGTGATGTTGTTGTGATCGGGTGCAAGGTTGATCCAGAAGAATACGCTCTTTTAGATGAATAAGAGGAACATGAAGTTATTGGTACACGCTAGTAAGAAGAATATTTTTTTTTTTTTAAGAAATGAAGGTTTAAGATAAAGTAAAGGGATTATATCATCTGTAATAGTTTTCCCAGAAGAACTTGGATGTATACCCATATCAAATGATGAATTAATAGAATATTTGAATGTACACTTCTTTTGAACGGCGATTGAATGGAAGTTGTGGTAGAATAACGGAAAGCTCGCAAATTCAAGCACCCAATGAAAGATGAAGATTGATGAAGTCCGCATGTGAACTCAGGAAAAAGAGATGATGGTCAATAAAGAGAAGTCAAACGCGCGATCTGTGATACGTCAAGCAAAGCTAAGGAAATAACTACCGAGGAAATTCGACAATTTTGTTAGTAAGAATTTAAATAGTATAAATAAAAGCCTTCATTCCAGTGGAAACTGCAGGAATGAATTATCCAATAATAAATAGAGTAGTATTACTAAGAAAAAGAAATTCGTTATTTTAAGAGAGATAATGAATAATGAGAACGAAGAACTAATCAAGACAAGAAGTGGAATCAAAAAGATGATAAATAAATTTTACAAAATAATCCAGGATATACGCAAGGTATGAACGTCAATTGGGCCAGAATTGATTGAAGAATGAAGTGAAATGTCAATAATTGAAGATGGGAATTTCATTCAAGGAATGCGTGTAAACAGGAATGATTAAACAAAGGTGTTAATGGCAAACTGTGGAAGAAGAACGTTGTAATGGATCTCATGTCGGAATTCTTTCAAATGAAGTCCCGAAGGTTCAAACGATTGACTTACCAAGATTACCTCAGGAAATGAGGTAAGAATTTCTCGTCGGTTATTATACAGAGTCAAGCTAATGTAAAAAGCCCTGTATCGTATAACTCAATAGGGATGAAATAATAAGTGAAAGAAAACTTCGAAAATGTGTAATGAGAATAATGAAATAAAGAGTGTTTTGCGCTGTGCACAAAAAGTGGTTATGGAAAAAGAGAATAGAGGTATTAAGTTACGTGTCGATTATCAGAAATTGTAAGTTTGAAAACTAAGTGAACACAATATACCAGGAGTATTCGGATAATGTAATTGTATTTGTTGATAACATCCTCGCTAATTCAAGGACTAAGGAAGACCAAGTTGAATGCCTGAAGATATGTTTGCGAAGAATTGGAGAAATAGCAGCTAGATTCTCAGCTTCAAAGATATGAATTCTGGTTATAATTGATTATGAGCTCCTGTGTGTGGGTAAAGAACAAACAGGAAAGGTCCATTAAAGAATAGATGTTTCAAATAGAGATAAAAGAGTGAATACCATTAAGTTGTTGAGAAATGGTTAAAAGAAATAGAAATGTGCTACCAAAATGGTAAGTTAAATGCAATTGCCGAGATTTTCTTTTAGTTTTTGAATAAATGTAGAACATTCCGAAGCATCAGGCATCATGACCTCAGGATACCGGGCGCAGACGAATAGAAAATGCGAAAGACCGATTAAGGATAAGTAGAGAAGAACAACAAGTGAAAATAGAAATTTCATGAATAGGAAACTATTAGAATCGGAAAGAAAAGAAGGTTAGTGTAAATTAAGTTGGTCCTTTGAAATAGTGAGATTGATAGAACGATTGTGAATGAGTTGGTCTTGTTGTCACAGGTGTACGAGTCTATAAGGCATTTATGTGTGTATGACTATGAAGAGTAATTTAGCTCCAAATATGTGAAATAAAAGATTGGGTTAGGGGTTGCATGAGCAACTAATAAATCTGATGACGGTAGGAGACCGTTGGAACATGATTAAAAGTAGTGAGTCCTGAGAAGTTTTAAGTAGATACTCGAAAGGTAGCAGTGTCTGTTCTTTAGCATGATTCTGAGGACAGAATCCTTTTAAGAGGGGAAGAATGTAACGCCCGGAAAATATTATGTATTTATTTTTATCAATAAATAATTATTATGTGATTTTATGTGAATTTTGGTGAATTATTTGATAATTGATATTAATATCTGGAATGTTTATTTCTGATAAAATCTAGATATTTTAATTTTTAATTATCCAGAATTAAATCTAGATAATTTTGGTAGTTTTCTGGTAATTTTTGGATTATTATATGATTTTATAAGAGTTTATAGAATTAATAATGATTATTCTTACATAATTATAAAATTAATTTATTTAAAATCAGAAATCGTTCCACTTCAAATGTTTCTGTATTTTTACAACCCAAAACTCTTCCGAAAACTCCTTCCTAACCTAATCTGATAATTTTGAACACTTTCCGTGTTTTGACTTTCTCGATCCGGGGTACCATTTGACATGTACGAGTCCCGATGTGAAATTTTCAATACGCAAATCATTTTATATATCGATAAGAATCCATATTCTCAAAAGGCGAGACATTATCACCTTAATTTTGTATAAAGTATTTTATAGGGAGCTTTGTTTTGATAATTATCCAATTCTGGTATTAAAATTGTATCGACTTTTTAGTTACTTAGAGGCTAAGTAACCTATTTTTTTAATTCAATATGTAAATATAATTATCGAATTATTCAATAAATAAAATATGTGATGGTTATGTCAGCTTTGTGTTGCTGTATTATCAATTGTCTGTGAATTGTTGGATACGAAGATTAATTTTATAAGTAATTATCGAGCTGTCTGCATTTAATTCATTTTAAAGTGATTTTATTGAACATTTATTCGTTAAATCGATAAATACAGGTACGTTACGCATCATTAAAAATATTGTAAAGAATTATGAAAAATTTATTTATTTAAATTTTAATTACTTCGATAAAATTTTAAATGTTATTTTGGGAAAATTTCAGAATTATGATACTCGTAATTACTCGTTAGATATTCCAAATTTTGAGTATCGTATTGTTCGTTAATTCAACAAGTAATAAAACGAAATAAAGAAGGGGGGCAGATTATTTATCGGGTTCAACCCGTCTATTCTCTTCAACCCTCAATCAATCTCTCTCCAATCTCTCTGTTACCTCTCTCTCTCGAATCTCCTCTTTCTCTCCCTTATTCCCTTGATTCTCTCGCTGTTTCTCCCCCTTACCGTCGTCTGGGTTGGGTTTTTTTTCCGGCTTATTGTTCGGTAAATAGCTCCAACTTGATACCCTGTCCGTTTTCTTCGATCGCCGCCCCAGTTCAACCACCGCCGCCTCCGCCATTCCGGCGAGACGAGTGGCGCGTGTTGACCCGTGTGCGTGCGTGGCTCCTGCGTGTATATATATATGTGTGTTGTATATCTGTGTGTGTGTGTACCTGGGTGTTCAAGTGTGTGTGTTGTGTATTTCCGGTTCCTGCTCTGTTTTTCCGGCCGTCCCTTTTCCTTTTTCCAGTTGCGTGATGGTATTCTCTGATTATACGCGCGTTTGTGCTGCTGGTTGGGATGTTATTAATATTTTATTAGTTTTCTGCAGGAAATCCTTTGAATAATATACATGAAATAAAAATGAATTTTTGTGCGGGAAATTATATATTTAATCGGTGAGGTTCGTATGGAAACCCGAAATTTATCGAGTACCGACGAACTTTACCGCCGTCGGCGATGAGCTTCGGCGAGCCGATGGTGGGCAATGATGATTTTTATCTGAGTCCTACGTTATTAATTAAATAAAAATGAAAAATATGAGTAATAATAATAATTAAGCGAATCGAAGTTTGGGACTTGGTAATTGGATTGTGGATTGAATTGCTTGATGTGATTGTTATGTTGTGATTGACGTCGATTTGATCTCGATGGGTAGGCCGATAAACGAAGGAGGCGCTGCCCGATTTTCAGGAA
Source organism: Apium graveolens (assembly GCF_009905375.1). Lineage (NCBI taxonomy): Eukaryota > Viridiplantae > Streptophyta > Magnoliopsida > Apiales > Apiaceae > Apium > Apium graveolens. The sequence goes on from NC_133649.1 coordinate 94,432,952, forward strand.
ATTAATTCCGAAATATTGGGAACGTAACCTATAATTATTGGAAACGTCGAATAATCATATACAATTATATTATATGAACTGGACTGCGATTGAGACAAGATAATTTATAAATAATCGATTACCCTGTTTTTCAAAATGACGAATATACGTATTTTCTGAAAATAAATACCGAACCGAGTTTCGAAGATGTGAACCGTAATTGCTATGTGTATTTAGATAATACATATAAATATGAATTCGGTTATGAAATCGTACGGGTAAAATAGAATAGTGATTTGATGTAAGTTTAAGCGATTATCTGAATTAGGGTATTTCAACCCTGTAGGTTTTAGACGGAAGACCCGAGACATGACATCAGACTAGGAACGATCTAGAGATTAGACATCGAGATCAACGAAGTTCCAACCAAAGGGTCTGAATGTTGGGATCGTATCGAGAATAGGATAGTAGGTGGACGATAAAGCCGAAAGGTCAAAGTCGAACCAAAGTCAACCAGTAATAACGGTTAAAGCTTATTGAGGCAAGTATTCCTATTATCACTTATTATTCAAGTGATATTTATTTTGAATCTTATCATGCAAGTATTCTGGATTTTTCTTTTAAAATACTGCAAGTATTCATAACCTTTCTCCTAAAATACTGCAAATATTTATTCGCTCATATTCTAAGTTCAGAATAGTTAACTGTTTTATATTTCGCTGCAATTACTCTTATTATGCCAGTTCTTTTCATTATTATTCCTATATTATCGATTGCTCTCCTGAGCAAATACCCATTCGTTCGGGTTATTTGCGAACCCTGATTTGGGATGTTTTGAAATCAAAATGATTTGACATCAAAATACTCTACGGGCTGGACGGTTATTATGAAGACCAGTGATGAGCTGGATCCTATGGGTCAGGAATGGACCGGACCCCTTTAGGCCATAGTTGCCTGGGTGCCCCATATGTTGGTTGGGTCTATGCAGTTGGGTATAGATCCGCACTATCTCCTGACTGATCAGCAGGTTATAGTGCATATGTTGGTTCTAGTGTCCAGTCTAATTTATTGTTGTTCGCCATTAATGGCATTCCCTCTTGAAATAAAATGTGATTATGGTTTAAAGTTATTCTTTCTTAGCACTCAGTTTCGGGAAATTACAATGTTTCTAAATATATTCAAGGTTCAGATTGTTGCTGCAGCATTAGTTGCTCAGTGATAGTTAGGATCTTGAATGAATTGAGATCTTCTTAATTATTCAACCCGTCCTTATCAGGCTGGTTTAGCAGGCTAAGTCTATGGAAACTTAGTCGATAATGATGGATACTGAATAGTTAGGAATTTCTTGAACGTCGTTTTATGGATAGTTATTGCATTCATTGCTCAATTATGAAATGATACCAAAAGCTATTTTGAAAACACGCGATCTCTAAAGCTCTTACAAAATGTCATTATGTCCTATGTGATTCATAGCAATGCAAATCAAATTGATTTTTAAGATAACGAGGTATATACTTTAAATGATTTTGTGTTTCGCCCTTCAGAATATTTCAGAGATTTTGTCTGGAAGTTTTCTTTGAAATTAATGTTTAAAACTCAATTTATATACTTGCTGGGCATTTTTGGCTCACTCTTGCTTTGTCAATTCTTATTTCTACCAGAAACAGATAAGGATAAAAATGAATAGCTTAGATAGACAGCAGAAGTTCGAGAAATCTCCGCTGCGAGAGGTTGAAGAAGTTATAAGAATATGATTCGAGCATTAATTCAGAGGTATTTACAATTGTATTTTAGTTGTTGTAAGTTGTAGAAGATCAGATTCTTGTTTCATACCATAACCTGTAAACGATCCGGATTCAAGGGGTTATTTATTTATTTTTTTATTCTATGTAAGGATTGTTTAGTGACACCAAATCTTGACCCCGGATTTGGGGTGTTACAGCTTGCGTAGACATTGGTCCACATACATCTGTGTGTACCATTCCTAGCAAATTTGCAGCCCTCTCTCCATGTCTACTAAATGGAGACTGCAATGCCACTATAAAGTGAGATTTTCATCATCCCTTTTCTTTTATTAGTTTGTTCAATCTGAAATAAATTATGTCACATACATACAGACCATTATTTAAAGCACCACGTCCATAAAGAATATTATCTCTAAGAATAGAACATTCATTATTCTCAATAATAAATGAAAATCTAGCCAAGTCTAACATGGGAATAATATTCCTCACAATCGAGGGAACAAAATAACAATTATTTCAAACAATAGTCTTGCCGGTAGGCCTATGTAAAGGAAATGATTCTACATCTTTAGCAGCAACTCTTGCTCCATTTCCATCAGTAGAATCACCTCCTCTTCCTCAAGAGTCCTACTTCTCCTTGGTCCCTGCAACAAATTGCAGATTTGAGAACCACAGGCGGTATCTAATACCCAAGTAGAAATTTGATTTAATGACATATTCATTTCTATCATGAACATACCTGAATCAGAAGCGGTAGTCTCACTACCTTTCTTCTTCTTCAATTCTGCAAGGTAAACCTTGCAGTTCCTCTTCCAGTGCCCCACCTTGTTACAATGAAAGCAAACAACTTTGCTCCTGGGGTCTTCAGCTTTTGGTGGAACCGGCATTTTCTCACCTACTTTCTTCTTCTTGGAAGGGTTCCTCTTCCTTTTCTTTGGATTGGAACCTTCACCAATTAGAAGAACAGAACTCTTCTTAGGGGGAAAATTCAATTCCGCAGTCTTCAACATGTTGTGGAGTTCAGGCAGGCTGACATCCAACTTATTCATGTGAAAGTTCACAACAAACTGCGAGAACGAACTCGGAAGCGATTGCAAGACCAGGTCTTGGCTCATCTCCCCATCCATGACAAAACCAAGTTGTCCAAGACGTTCAATCAAATTGATCATCTTAAGTACATGGTCATTCACAGATGATCCCTCAGACATCCTACAACCAAACAGCTCCTTCGATATGTCATATCGAGCTGTCCTCCCCACCACATCATACAACTCTTGTAGATGCATGAGGATAGTGTGAGCATCCATATGCTCATGTTGCTTCTGTAGCTCAATGTTCATGGAAGCTAGCATGATGCATTGAGCAACATTTGCATCATCTATCCACTTACGATACATAACATGTTCATCATTATCTGCATCACTAGCAGGTTCAGTAGGCTTAGGTGAGTCAATCACGTATTCCAGCTTCTCAATCCTGAGAATAATTCTCAAGTTTCGAAGCCAGTCAGTATAATTAGGACCAGTCAATTTGTGAGCATCTAGTATGCTCCTGAGTGATAGTGGAGAAGACATAACGTACAAAGTAAATCTGTAAATGATAAACACATAACAACACTTAGCAAATATTCGATTTCATTTCAAAATACTATATGAATCGGTTCTTTATTCATAAGTGGCTCCCACTAGTTTTCCTAATTTATTCAACTCCCTACATGAAAAATTAAGCATTCATAATGCTAGTGAGAATAGGGATCCTACATTCCATTACACAACCCCGGTTGTGGCACGAAACGCCATGTAATGTTCAATAGGCAGACAACTCTTGTCAATTACATCTAATGTTATTCCCTAATCAAACTTTAGCCTCTTGAATAATTGAGTCACGGCTGTGGCATGACAAACTCAATATTTTAAGTCAAGTCTAACCCAACATTCCGTACAATTGAATCAGTCCCCAAAGGCCCACGGCTGTGGCACGTAACGACCTTTAGATTCTTATTCAATGTACACATCTCTATGTAATAGACAAGTATTTCTTATTTCGAAATCAAAGCCCTCGTCTGTGGCACAAAACGACAATGATTCAAAAATAAGAACTACTTTCTACCATGTTAGATGGCTATGACCGACACAAGCCCGTTGTGTCATTGGCCAATTACTACTTGATATTATTTAATTTTAGAGGGATTATATTACGTTACAATCATAATCATATTATAAAGAGATTCTTCCTTTTAAATTAAATATTTCAAATCAATAATCAATAATCAGATGATTCCCAGATCGGGTGGAGCATTGTCAAGATGCGTCACTTAATAACCCTTTCTTACAGATAGAAATCAGTTGTTGACAGAATCATCCTTTCTCTCATATCGAAAATTCATATTCAATTACGTGTTTCATAAACACAAGAATCTCATGATTGTATTCATAATATTATTATTAAGGTTATGAAACAATTTCACTATATTAGGTTGTCTAACAAACGCCTTATGTTTATTTAAGTTCACCTAAATCTATCATCGCATGATAAACTAAGAATATATCACATATATCAACATGAATAAACATCAAGGTAGGCATGTTACATCATCTAGCACATTAGAACAAGCAATATACATCTCTATGTATCACAAGAAGCATTTAAAATCAATTCAAACGATCAAAAACAACTTTAAAACACTTCATGGAATATAAGCAGTTCAAAACTTTTATAATAAAATTGATCACTCCATTAGATCCTTCTCGGAAAAACGAATCCAACAGTATATTGCACGCCCAAAACGGAGTTACGAAACTCCCAGAAAATCAATTTTAAAATCAATAGATGGGCCGTAACGCATTACAGGAACGCGTTACAAGCCCTGTAACGCATTCCGGTGATGCGTTACAAGCCTTTTAAGCCATTAAAAGGTGTAACACATTCCTTGAATGCGCAACAGGGGTGTAACGCATTCCCGGAATGCGCGACACCCTTTTTTTTTCTTTTTTTTTCTGCAGCAGCCGACAGCTTCTCTCCTCGGTTGCCGTGCATGCCTGACTTTCTCTCTCTGTGCTTCTCTTTAATTCCGTGCAGCAGAAAAAACAATAGCAGACAAAGTACAGATGCAGATGATACAAATAAATAAATATATATATATACTATATATACATAAATTTACATATTTAATTACGGATTTTAATTACAAGAACTTCAAAAATTCATAATAAAAAATCTATACATCATAAAATTATGAAAATAATACCCAGACGATCTACAACACTTGTAGAACCCAGATCAATATTCAAAATAATTCTGAGAAACGATTTCTCATCAGACAAAATGAATCCATGATATAACTTGTAAAAATCATAATTAATTCACACAAGCATATATAATTATGAAATTTTTACCACAGATCTATATGCATACAACCTATGCTCTGATACCATTGTTGGATTTTTAACGCAGCGGGGTCATGGCAAAACACTTTTACACATACAAAATCCAAATAAAAGCATATAATCGTGAATAAAAATTCGAGGGATCGAATCTAACCTTTAAAAATAATTCGGAGACAACGATCAGAGATCCTTAGCAGTTGCTCCTCAAGTGTGAAGCACTCCACCGGTATCCACCAAGAAAACGATGTTAAGGAGGAGGAAGGAGGTGGAGAGAATTGGGTTTTCCAAAATTTTTGGGTTTTCGGGTTCGATGTCGGTTTTGAATAAAATAGGGTCTATAATAGTGTATTTATAGGCAAAATTTTCAGCTGAAATTTTCCCATAAATAATATTATTATTATCCCATTTATTATTCTCATTAATAATTAAAACACCTTTTAATTATTAATCCTTTTTCTAAACACTTTAGAAATAATTCTCTCTCTTGATTTAATTTCCAAAAATTAAATCCTTTAATTAATAATATTAAGAACTTTTCTTAATTAATTTATAATCAATTAAATCTCATTTAATCAATTATTAAATTTGCCAATTAATTATTTATTTCACAAATAAATAATTATTTAGCCATTATTAATTAATTCCTCCACCATTAAATCATTCTTTTTTATGGTGTGACCCTGTAGGTTCAATATTAAGCCGGTAGTAGAAATAAATAATAATAAAACTATTTTATCATTATTTATATAAATTCTCTAATTTATTAAATATGATTAATTAATTAATCACATTTATTCTACATCGTGAGGGATACTTCTCAGCATATCGCGACTATCCGGATAATATGAATTCACTGCTTAGAATACCAAGAACCTATTCAGTGAATAGTTACCGTACAATAAACTCCTTCTACCCTACAATGTCCCGATTAAATATAAGGCATGGATCTCGTGTCAAGCCTATCTAATTTAATTACTTGCTTACCATTTACTATGCGTAGTTCTATGCAAATTAGAAACTCCTTTCTAATTTCATTCACTCTGGCCAGAGATTCCTGAACTAGCATAAGTGGATCAGTCTTGAACATTCGCTTTCTTCACTGGAAGGGGTAGATCCTTTATTGATCATACACTATCTTCGTGTACAAATTCCTATACCCAGAAGAGCCCTAATAATTGTCCCTGGAGACTAAGAACTAAACCAAAGCATAGTTCAGTGTACACAAGATGACTATGATGACCTCAAGTCTAAGGATACTTGTACAACTATCACTATGTGAACAACTGCTGACACGTGAGTGAACTCCATCAGTTGTTCAGCTGTGCAAGTCATGTTCAGTGAACTTATTCTATAATAAGCACCTACATACTAGCTATAGTGTCACCACACAAATGTCTATGAGAACAGACATCCTTCATAATGAAGCAAGTATAGTATGTACCGATCTTTGCGGATTATTAATTACCAGTTAGTAATCCTATGACCAGGAACTATTTAAGTTTAGAGTTATCATCTTTTTAGTTCTCACTATTATGATCTCATCATAATCCATAAAAAGCTTTACTCTAAACTATGGTATATCTTATTTAAACACTTAAATAGATAAAGCCCATAATAAAAATAAAACAAGTCTTTTATTAATATCAATGAAATCAAAACAGATTACATAAAGAGTTATTCCTAAATCCTAATTCATGATTGGACTTAGGACATATTCCTTTCAATCTCCCACTTGTACTAAAGCCAATCACTCTGGTATCTAATACCCATCTAGTCTTTATGATGATCAAAGTGACTTTCAGAAAGTAGCTTTGTGAGGGGGTCTGCTATGTTGTTATGTGTGTCAACTCTAATTCAATACAATACAAGAAATGTTACCGCGCTCCCACTAACCCTTTTGTAGACGCATGGTTCATCTTCGTTTTTGATAAAATCAAACTATTTGATTGTCTCATCAAAACGGATATTCCATCTATCGAGAAGCTTGCTTTAAACCACATATGGTTCGCAGTAGCTTACACACTAGGCTTTCATTTCCCTTGGAAAGAAAACCATCTGGCTATATGCCAGATCTCATAGTCGTAGTAAGCAGCAATCGCAAGCAAAATCCAAACTGATTTTAACAGGGCTACAGGTAAAAGGTTTCATCAAAGTCAATCCATTGCCTTCGTTTGAATCCTTTTGCCACAAGCCTGGCCTTATAGGTCTCCACCTGGCCATCTGCTATAATCTATCTTTTGTACACCGTATACATAGATTCCATTCTGGATTTCATGGCACTATGCCATTTCTCTGAGTCAACACTACTCATAGCCTCATTATAGGTTACAGGGTCGTCATCATCAATGATCGACAACTCATTGTCATTCTCAATGACAAGGCCATATTTCCTCTCAAGTTGGCGAGACACTCTCCCTGATCTATGAATGGGTTGTTCCACAAAAGGTTGTTCAGTCAGAACAGGTGTTTCCATTCGATCTGTAGTAGTTTGTGCTTCTTGAACTTCATCAAGTTCAATTTTGCTCCCACTGTTTCCTTCAAGGATAAACTCCTTTTCCAAGAAGGTAGCATGTCTGGAGACAAACACCCGATGATCGGTGCAAAAGTAATACCCTAAAGTCTCTTTAGGATATCCCACAAAACTACATTTTACGAATCGATATTCCAGCTTATCTGGGTCAACTTACTTGACATAAGCTGGACATCCCCAAATCTTAACGTGTTTAAGACTCGGTTTCCTTTCTTTCCATATCTCATACGGAGTTTGAGGAACAGATTTGGAAGGCACCTTATTCAGTAAATATGCTGAGGTTTCCAATGCATAACCCCATAGGAATACTGGAAGATTTGCATAGCTCATCATGGACCGAACTATGTCTAACAAAGTTAGATTTCTCCTTTCAGATACTAATCTGGAGGAGTCCACTGGGAGACTATCCCATTTACTTTGAGATAATCCAGAAACTCTCCGTTCAAGTATTCACCACCTCGATCTAATCGAAGAGTTATAATACTATGTTTGGTTGTTTCTCCACTTCATACTTATATTCTTTGAACTTTTCAAAGGCCTCAGACTTGTGTTTCATCAAACACATATCCGAATCCAGATCTATCATCTATGAAAGTAATGAAGTATAAAAATCCACCCATGGCTTGTGTAGACATTGGTCCACATACATCTGTGTGTACCATTCCTAGCAAATTTGCAGCCCTCTCTCCATGTCTACTAAATGGAGACTGCAATGCCACTATAAAGTGAGATTTTCATCATCCCTTTTCTTTTATTAGTTTGTTCAATCTGAAATAAATTATTTCACATACATATAGACCATTATTTAAAGCACCACGTCCATAAAGAATATTATCTCTAAGAATAGAACATTCATTATTCTCAATAATAAATGAAAATCCAGCCAAGTCTAACATGGGAATAATATTCCTCACAATCGAGGGAACAAAATAACAATTATTTCAAACAATAGTCTTGCCGGTAGGCCTATGTAAATGAAATGATTCTACATCTTCAGCAGCAACTCTTGCTCCATTTCCATCAGTAGAATCACCTCCTCTTCCTCAAGAGTCCTACTTCTCCTTGGTCCCTGCAACAAATTGCAGATTTGAGAACCACAGGCGGTATCTAATACCCAAGTAGAAATTTGATTTAATGACATATTCATTTCTATCATGAACATACCTGAATCAGAAGCGGTAGTCTCACTACCCTTCTTCTTCTTCAATTCTGCAAGGTAAACCTTGCAGTTCCTCTTCCAGTGCCCCACCTTGTTACAGTGAAAGCAAACAACTTTGCTCTTGGGGTCTTCAGCTTTTGGTGGAACCGGCATTTTCTCACCTACTTTCTTCTTCTTGGAAGGGTTCCTCTTCCTTTTTTTAGGATTAGAACCTTCACCAATTAAAAGAACAGAACTCTTCTTAGGGGGAAAATTCGATTCCACAGTCTTCAACATGTTGTGGAGTTCAGGCAGGCTGACATCCAACTTATTCATGTGAAAGTTCACAACAAACTGCGAGAACGAACTCGGAAGCGATTGCAAGACCAGGTCTTGGCTCAGCTCCCCATCCATGACAAAACCAAGTTGTCCAAGACGTTCAATCAAATTGATCATCTTAAGTACATGGTCATTCACAGATGATCCCTCAAACATCCTACAACCGAACAGCTCTTTCGATATCTCATATCGAGCTGTCCTCCCCGCCACATCATACATGCTCATGTTGCTTCTGTAGCTCAATGTTCATGGAAGCTAGCATGATGCATTGAGCAACATTTGCATCATCTATCCACTTACGATACATAACATGTTCATCATTATGTGCATCACTAGCAGGTTCAGTAGGCTTAGGTGAGTCAATCACGTATTCCAGCTTCTCAATCCTGAGAATAATTCTCAAGTTTCGAAGCTAGTCAGCATAATTAGGACCAGTCAATTTGTGAGCATCTAGTATGCTCCTGAGTGATAGTGCAGAAGACATAACGTACAAAGTAAATCTGTAAATGATAAACACATAACAACACTTAGCAAATATTCGATTTCATTTCAAAACACTATATGAATCGGGTCTTTATTCATAAGTGGCTCCCACTAGTTTTCCTAATTTATTCAACCCCCTACATGAAAAATTAAGCATTCATAATGCTAGTGGGAATAGGGATCCTACATTACATTACACAACCCCGACTGTGGCACGAAACACCATATAATGTTCAATAGGCAGACAACTCTTGTCAATTACATCTAATGTTATTCCCTAATCAAACTTTAGCCTCTTGAATAATTGAGTCACGGCTGTGGCACGACAAACTCAATATTCTAAGTCAAGTCTAACACAACATTCCGTACAATTGAATCAGTCCCCAAAGGCCCACGGTTGTGGTACGTAACGACCTTTAAATTCTTATTCAATGTACACATCTCTATGTAATAGACAAGTATTTCTTATTTCGAAATCAAAGCCCTCGGCTGTGGCACAAAACGACAATGATTCAAAAATAAGAACTACTTTCTACCATGTTGGAAGGCTATGACCGACACAAGCCTGTTGTGTCATTGGCCAATTACTACTTGATATTATTTAATTTTAGAGGGATTATATAACGTTACAGTCGTAATCATATTATAAAGAGATTCTTCCTTTTAAATTAAATATTTCAAATCAATAATCAATAATCAGATGATTCCCAGATCGGGTGGAGCATTGTCAAGAGGCGTCACTTAATAACCCTTTCTTACAGATAGAAATCTGTTGTTGACAGAATCATCCTTTCTCTCATATCGAAAATTCATATTCAATTACGTGTTTCATAAACACAAGAATCTCATGATTGTATTCATAATATTATTATTAAGGTTATGAAATAATTTCACTATACTAGGTTGTCTAACAAACGCCTTATGTTTATTTAAGTTCACCTAAATCTATCATCGCATGATAAACTAAGCATATATCACATATATCAACATGAATAAACATCAAGGTAGGCATGTTACATCATCTAGCACTATTAGAACAAGCAATATACATCTCTATGTATCACAAGAAGCATTTAAAATCAATTCAAACGATCAAAAACTAGCTTTAAAACACTTCATGGAATATAAATAGTTCAAAACTTTTATATAAACTAAAATTGATCACTCCATTAGATCCGTCTCGGAAAAACGAATCCAACAGTATATTGCACGCCCAAAACGGAGTTACGAAACTCCCAGAAAATCAATTTTAAAATCAAGATACGGGCTGTAACGCATTACAGGAACGCGTTACAAGCCCTGTAACGCATTCCGGTGATGCGTTACAAGTCTTTTAAGCCATTAAAAGGTGTAACGCATTCCGTGAATGCGCCACAGGGGTGTAACGCATTCCCGGAATGCGCGACACCCTTATTTTTTTTTTCTTTTTTTTTCTGCAGCAGCCGACAGCTTCTCTCCTCGGTTGCCGTGCATGCCTGACTTTCTCTGTCTGTGCTTCTCTTTAATTCCGTGCAGCAGCAAAAATAATAGCAGACAAAGTACAGATGCAGATGATACAAATATATATATATATATACTATATATACATAAATTTACTTATTTAATTAGGGATTTTAATTACAAGAACTTCAAAAAATCATAATAAAAAATCTATACATCATAAAATTATGAAAAAAATACCCAGACGATCTACAACACTTGTAGAACCCAGATCAACATTCAAAATAATTCTGAGAAACGATTTCTCATCAGACAAAATTAATTCATGATATAACTTGTAAAAATCATAATTAATTCATACAATCATATAAAATTTTGAAATTTTTACCACAGATCTATATGCATACAACCTATGCTCTGATACCATTGTTGGATTTTTAACGCAGCGGGGTCATGGAAAAACACTTTTACACATACAAAATCCAAATAAAAGCATATAAATCGTGAATAAAAATTCGAGGGATCGAATTTAACCTTTAAAAATAATTCGGAGACAACGATCAGAGATCCTTAGCAGTTGCTCCTCAAGTGTAAAGCACTCCACCGGTATCAACCAAGAAAACGATGTTAAGGAGGAGGAAGGAGGTGGAGAGAATTGGGTTTTCCAAACTTTTTGGGTTTTCGGGTTCGATGTCGGTTTTGAATAAAATAGGGTCTATAATAGTGTATTTATAGGCAAAATTTTCAGCTGAAATTTTCCCATAAATAATATTATTATTATCCCATTTATTATTCTCATTAATAATTAAAACACCTTTTAATTATTAATCCTTTTTCTAAATACTTTAGAAATAATTCTCTCTCTTGATTTAATTTCCAAAAATTAAATCCTTTAATTAATAATATTAAGAACTTTTCTTAATTAATTTATAATCAATTAAATCTCATTTAATCAATTATTAAATTTGCCAATTAATTATTTATATCACAAATAAATAATTATTTAGCCATTATTAATTAATTCCTCCACCATTAAATCATTCTCTTTTTTATGGTGTGACCCTGTAGGTTCAATATTAAGCCGGTAGTAGAAATAAATAATAATAAAACTATTTTATCATTATTTATATAAATTCTCTAATTTATTAAATATGATTAATTAATTAATCACATTTATTCTACATCGTGAGGGATACGTCTCAGCATATCGCGACTATCCGGATAATATGAATTCACTGCTTAGAATACCAAGAACCTATTCAGTGAATAGTTACCGTACAATAAACTCCTTCTACCCTACAATGTCCCGATTAAATACAAGGCATAGATCTCGTGTCAAGCCTATCTAATTTAATCACTTGCTTACCATTTACTATGCGTAGTTCTATGCAAATTAGAAACTCCTTTCTAATTTCATTCACTCTGGCCAGAGATTCCTGAACTAGCATAAGTGGATCAGCCTTGAACATTCGTTTCCTTCACTGGAAGGGGTAGATCCTTTATTGATCATACACTATCTTCGTGTACAAATTCCTATACCCAGAAGAGCCCTAATAATTGTCCCTGGATACTAAGAACTAAACCAAAGCATAGTTCAGTGTACACAAGATGACTATGATGACCTCAAGTCTAAGGATACTTGTACAACTATCACTATATGAACAACTCCTGACACGTGAGTGAACTTCATCAGTTGTTGAGCTGTGCGAGTCATGTTCAGTGAACTTATTCTATAATAAGCACCTACATATTAGCTATAGTGTCACCACACAAATTTCTATGAGAACAGACATCCTTCATAATGAAGCAAGCATAGTATGTACCGATCTTTGCGGATTATTAATTACCAGTTAGTAATCCTATGACCAGGAACTATTTAAGTTTAGCGTTATCATCTTTTTAGGTCTCACTATTATGATCTCATCATAATCCATAAAAAGCTTTACTCTAAACTATGGTATATCTTATTTAAACACTTAAATAGATAAATCCCATAATAAAAACAAAACAAGTCTTTTATTAATATCAATGAAATCAAAACAGATTACATAAAGAGTTATTCCTAAATCCTAATTCATGATTGGACTTAGGACATATTCCTTTCATTATTAACTAAAATTAATTAACTAATTAATTCATATTTATTTTTGAATTAAAAATAATTTTTGGAATTAAAATAATAATTTTTGGAATTTTCAGAATTTAAAAACGAATTTTTATAATTAAAATAAATAGAAAATATTATTTTTAAATAATTTATAAACAGGAAGGTTATTTTTGCAAATTCTGGAAACTTCAGGACCAAACTGCATCGTCCCTAAAAGTTCAGGTATTAAACTGTAATTTGACAGGGGTTCACCGGAAAACACCCCTGTCTCGCCGGAGAAGACGATCCAGGGATGCTCAGGCCACCACCACCTCCAGATCATATCTGCACAACACCAGGAACACAACCATGCCATCAAAACACACAACCTATCCCTGAGTTGGCCGGAAATTGGCCGAGAAAGTCGCCGGTTTCCGGCGGGCTCGACGTAAACTTAAAAACACAACTCCCTTCGATTCAGAGATCTTCTGTTAACGAGCTATACACCAATCGATTGCAAATTTCATAAGGAACACAACCCACTATATTTCAACACCTAATAACCCCTGGAACAAAAGGTCCTAAATTTCAATTAAGAACATTTATACGGGTTATAAACCCAAATTTTAAAAATTCAAAGATTAAACTCAATTTTGAACATGTTATTGAACTCCAAATCAGTCATATGACATATGAAAATCATTAGGAAAACAAGCTCTACAACATGCAATTATCAAATCATTCAAATAATCATTCGAACAAAATACATAATTTTAATCAAAATAATTCGAAAATAAATAAAAATATAGAAAATAAAACTTTGATTATGCACTGATATGAAGCACAGATTCTGATAGTATATTTCAAGAGCTTTGATTTGAGTACTCGAGCTTCACCAACGGATTCCGGTAACACCTTCAAATTGAGGTTTGATTCTCCGTAGGTTTTATGAATATATGAATTTTCTCTGTAAAATTATATAATTACTGTTTGCAAATGATTTTCGGTACAAAATAAAATACGGTAATGGCTATTTATAATTACGGAAAATTAGTATCCCGTTGGATCATTCCGGATCTAAACTGGTACATTTATTTATAAAAGCAGATCCAAACAGTACCGATTTTCAGGATAATTATCCAAATCAGTACAATTTATATTGCGGTCTTGGTCTCAGCGCGTGGTTACACGTATTACGAGGTGATAATTATAATAGTTTAATAAAAAGATCCCGTTTATAAAAAATACGAGTTTTATTGATTTACCGAAACAAATAATGTATCGAAAATATTACGTCAGGGACCCGCGCAGGACAAACTCTACGCCGGATCGAAAAAGTCGAAACATGGAAAATGCTCAGAATATTGCAATTAGGATAGAAAGGAGTTCTCGGAAGAGTTTCGGGTTATAAAAACGTAAAAATGGGTGACGTCGGCTGGTTCCCGATTGTATAAAATAGTTTATAAATACTCGGAAAAAGAATTTATAAAATTCATACATATCCTATAGAATCATAAATCAACATAAAAATAAATAAGAAGATATGACAATTATCTATATTTTATTTTGGACATATAAAAATTAAAATACTCAATTTATATTATTTTTAAACATCCAAACACATATATCACTTAACAAATACTTCACAGAATAAACACGAAACATGCATAATATTTATTTATTAGCAAAAATAATTACACGATATACCCCAGATATTATAGTTCACATACTAAACATATGCATTAACAAGAGAATATTGATCCATAGCATGAGAGCCTGCACAAAGCTCACAGACCAAAGCTATCTGATTGACTCCATAGTTGGCTAAAGAATCGACCTTCATAGACAGCGCTTGGAGCTGCGCTGCAATAGCTGTAGCTGCATCAACTTCCAGAATACCTGCTACTTTCCCAGGAATCATCCTTTGAGTTGGTTTTGATGCTCGTTTGCAGACATAGTTTCAATAAGATTATAGGCTTCAGTATAGCTTTTGGCCCACAAGGCGCCTCCAACTGCTGCATCGAGCATGGGTCGAGATTGGGCCCCCAAACCATTGTAGAACTCAGTGATCACCATCCAGTCAGGCATACCATGATGCAGAGACTTTCTCAACATCTCCTTGTAGCGCTCCCAAGCTTCGCATATAGATTCTGTTGGTTGCTGCACAAATTAAGTAAGAGCACTCCTCATAGCTGCAGTCTTGGCCATTGGATAGAATTTCACCAGAAACTTTTGCGCAAGATCTTCCCATGTAGTGATGGACCCAGCTGGTAAAGAATGTAACTAGTCCTTATCTTTATCCCTCAGAGAGAATGGGAAAAGCCTCATCTTGATAGCCTCATCAGTAACACCATTATATTTGAAAGTACTACAGATCTCGACAAAATTCCTAATATGCATATTGGGATCTTCAGTCGCAGCACCTCCGAAAGAAACAGAATTCTACACCATCTGAATAGTGCCCATCTTGGTTTTAAAAGTATTAGCCTGAATAGCCGGATGAATGATGTTTGACTGAATGTCATCAATTTTAGGCTGAGAAAAGTCCATAAAAGATGGATCTGCTGGAACTATACGATCACCCATGATTACCGGTTCTTTCTGTTCACTTTCTTTATCTGAATCTTCAAAATCTATCTTCTCCTGAATGTCAAGAACTGAGTCTGTCTCCTCAGCCGTATCTAGAGTCCCCTTGCGAGTGCGATAACATGTTTGCATAAACGCTCGCTAGAGTACCTGAAACACAACCGGAAATAATTAGTAATAAGTCTTAATCAATGAGTCTTAATGACCACTGATGGCAAGTACATAAACTAAACAAATTAACACCGAGTCCTTGGTAGCGGCGCCAAAAACTTCTTAGGCACTAAGTTTGCGCTAATAATTCACGCAAGTATACGCGTTCGCAAGTAATATAGAATGATTTCTAGTTCGTTCCCACAGAGACTCAGACTAATTATATTTAATTAACACTCACTCACCAATGTATGATTACTTCTCAATGTCAAGACAATAACACTTAAGGTTGATTAACTAATTATTAACTACAATTAACTACGAGAATAAAACACTTAAATAACACTTGAATTAACAATATTAAACACACATGAGATCATAACTTCATTATTACTTCCTTCAATAGTTATTGTTATTACCCTTAGCATGTAACGGTGATGATATTAATCGAACAACACGAAACTGATAAAAGCCAACTTTCATTGTACAAGTACCATTCTACCAAGCATCCACAATTAAGATAGAAGTTGAATAGGCATCAATTATGTTGAGACCCTATATGTCTACAGAATTTGACAACATAACGATTTAAGCGCAAGTTATTCATTATGATTACACAGGGCAAGTAAAACGGTTAGAGTTACTCACTAATCATGCATACAATACATGAACCTATGCTAGCATGGCAAGTTCTAAATCTCAAGATTCACTGTCACTTCACAACAGATTAACATGCCATCTTATATGTTCACGATGCACATAAGACGAATAAGCACAACCTATGCTAGATATCATACAATCATCACATACCAAGGTATTAAACAATTAACTAAAGAAATCCATAGTAAATCCGCTATGACCCCATGATCACGATTAGCCCATGATAGAACTCATCGTCACCATGGGTTCATATGAAAACATGATAATAATACGATAATATAAACTAATAAAATACTTATTAAAACCAGAGTACATCACAAGAGTATTAAGGTTCAAAGTAAAGAAAACTAGCATCCACTGTTACAACGAATAAAAGAATCACAAGATAACGTATGCTTCCTCTTCTTCGTTGCAGTGTGCTAAAACGGTCTTCTTAATCTTCTCTCCTTGCGCCTTACTTTATTGATACTTGTTACTTGATATTGTGAAACGTCTCTCAATATTACTTATATAGAAGTCCACAAGAAACAGCAGTCTCAAAAGTCCAATAAAATACGAATTAATAAAAATCAGGATCTGAAAATCCGACCCCAAGTGGCCACCTCCCCGAGACTGATCCCAAGCACTTCCTTAGGCTTATTATGATAAATTCTTCCTATTTACGCAAGCTATACCCTGAAATGCAAAAACACTCGAAAACACATCAAATACACAAAATACCTGATTTCAAGACATCAATTCAAGCCATTATAAGACGTTCTAAGTGGTATAAAATGCCACTTATCACTTTGTTAGGCCTGAGTTTACTGGAGTTAGGACTTGAGTTGTAATTGAGTCTAGTGGCTTTGATTCATTGAGAAACTTTCAGTTAGGTAGGTGCACACCCACATATTCGAGAGTAGCTCAGAACAGGGCAGGACTGCGTAAACTTGAACTTTGGTCGATTTTAACCATGTCTTAGGCTAGGCCTTCATGGGGCCTTGGCTTAAATAAGTGTAATGAATTCCTTAGGAAGTTTAACTAACCATTAGAATTAAAAAATTGAATGAGAAAAGTGAGTTTTATGTACGTAAAAGCAGAGTAGAGGGAATTCAAAAGGGGCTGGGCAGAGTCAACTTTGAGCAGAGGCCTAGAGAAGCCTAGGTGAGGCCTTGGCATGACAACAAGTCTGAGAGTTGGGTTTAGGTCTTACAAATCCATGGGAATTGGTTTTGTTAGAAGGCCCAATGTATAAATTAAGATTTCTGCCAAGGAGCGCAGGTAGTGCAAACAGGTACTAGCAGGGAACTTCAGTGTGAGTATTGATCTTTGTAAGCCTATAGGAGTGAGGCCTCTGAGTCTTACCAACTTTAGAAGTTAGTTTATAGTCTTATCAACCTTTAGGAAGTGAGTTGGAGTGAAAGCCCAAGGTGGAAACATCCCATTTCCACCAAGGCACCCGAAGAGCACCCTTAGAGTAACATTAGGAAGTTAGTGGTATTCGTTGTAATTGGGACTTAGTGGTGAAGGACCTGAGTATTGCACAACATCTTTAGGTTTACGTTAAGGTCAGATTAGATAGATGGAAGCATTAGTAATAGTTCTTATGTGTTACTTGCTTATGTGCTTAGGTATTTAGGTGATATTATAGTATAAATAACTAAGTAATATATGTCATGCCATTATGTGATTATGTGACTATGTGGATTACTTGAAATGCAAATGATTAAGTTATGTACTTAGTTTATTAGTAGTTTTCATAAGGGTAAATATTAGTACATAGGTATGTACACTAATTCTAAGAGCTTATAGGCTTATAAGGTGTTAAAGGGAAAATAATAATGAGGTTAATATAATGTGTATGTTCCGAAGCGAAGGGGAAGACTCTTGCCGTCAAGATCGAATAATCTTAGAACTATTGAAAGGCAAGTTACTTACCTTCTTATCCTTATAATTGTTGTAAGTATACATACTTTTCCGTGAATGCTTAGTTGTAATAATCACCATGTCCATAATTATTTCAAATACTTCCGTTAATAACTCTTAACCTTGTTAGTACCTTACCTTCAAATTATTTCCTATCCATTAGACCGTGAATATTAAACTCTCTACCAAATTCCCTAATGCAAACCTCATAACATAATCATATTCATAAATATCAAAATACCACCCTCGATACAATGTAGAGTTGACTTTTATTTGACCTTGGAACTTACCCTCATAGGAATTTCTAATATGTGTTTGACACATCATTAGTGAACTTGAATTCCCTAGACGCAAGTCCTTTTCACACTTATTCATAGGCTCACATATAGCCTGGGGATCTCATTATATTTGAGAACCCAGCACGGTTCTTGATTACTTTGCGGCTAATCATCATTTGTAATTCGTAGCGTCCTAAAATGAATTTTGATGATTTGATATTTAAATGATTATAATATATTTAAATGATTATAATGATTGATTATAATATATATTATGATTTCATGTTTCTTATTATCATTTTTATCAAGTATCCATGACTTCTTGATTTATGAACTCTTGATGTTGAGGTAATGCCATAAATAGTAGAACTGTTAGTACTTGCTGAGCATTTTTAGCTTATTTTCTCGTATTTAACCCTGTTCTACAGCTAGCAACCATGGTACGCACCAAGCAAACCGCTTGTAAGTCGATGGCCGGAGATGCCGAGAACCATTTGAGGGCGTAGGTAGACTATAGATATAGATTAGGCGAGATCCGCCATTAAGAAATTTTATATTAGTTAGAAGGGTTGTTCCAAACTCTGAACTTGTAAAGATCTTGGGATTGTTATTATTTTTGGTTGGGTTATAATCGGATTATCATCATCTTTTGGATTTATAAGTATGTAATATAATTATGGTTCGCATTTATTTCTTGTGTGTGTGTTGTTTTGGAGTGTGACAAGTTGGTATCAGAGCCTAGGTTTGGAGTACCTGGACAGCCCGATTAGGACTATAGGAAGTATGAGTATATAATATAATATCGGGAGTACTTATGCGCGATATTCGAATAAACCGTATCTAACCTTTGTATATATATATATTACTTGACAACAACGTGCGCACTCATCATCTTCGACCCCGCCGGGCGACACAATTGCTTTCTCTGTCTATGCTGACTTAAGGCTGCATAATGACACTCTCCCAGGAAAGTATGTCAGGATGATGAAACGTCTTGAAGAGGTCTATAAAGTAAGTAAGTGATGGGTAACGGACCTAAGGCGAAAACCATTTCAAGGCTCGAGTCACTAATCCAGGTGGCCACATCAAGATTGGAGGAGATGCCCGTGCATCATGACCGGTCCAGTCAGATTACTGTGCAAATGTTAGTGGATGAGCTTAGGAGCGTGGTCAAGAAGCTATGTAAAGACACTACCCCTGAAACTGCAAGGACCCATGAGGAGGAGACCGAGGAGGTGGCTTAGGACGAGTTCTAGGGGACTTGACTTATAGTTGCTTGGATTAGGCTACTCTTTTAATTACTATGTTATTCATTTCCATTTCTAGACTCTCGTACTATTTTAATTCGGATCTATATTCATATTTGTACCTTGTGATTCGTACCTTTCAACTTGAACTATGTTAAATTCAATTATGCAATTTCCTTGAATCCTATATTTGCTCTTTTAAATTCTTGCTTATAACCATGCATCACCATTATTGTTATATTGAAAAATGTATACCATGATGACTGTAAATAATACCCTAACTTTGTGTCACTTAAATTGTATAACTCTTATTTCAGAAAATGGCACCCAAGAGAGCTCGAGGAAGACCTACAAATAACCAAGAAAATGAAGGAGAAAACCAAAACCCCGATATAGCACAACTTATGGAATTGGTACGCCAACAAACTGCTACTATAGCCCAACAACAACAACTTCTTCAACAAATGCATCCACCTCAACCACCCCCAGCAAACATCACTACTTTCAAAACATTCCAATCTGTAAAACCCCCAGAATTTAGAGGAACACAAGACCCGGTAGAAGCTCATGCTTGGCTTAAGGAAATGGAAAAGGCCTTTGCCTTAACAAATATTGGAGATAATCATAAGGTGGATTATGCCACTTACTTTATTAAAGGCGAATCGAACTATTGGTGGGAGACAGCGAAAGCTTTAGAAGCTGCTGAAGTTATTACTTAGGATAGGTTCAAGAGAATGTTTTTAGATAAGTATTTTCCTCGCTATATGCAAACACAGAGATGAAGTTCTTCGAGTTGAAGCAAGACAATATGACAGTTGGAGAATATGAGAAGAAGTTTACAGAACTTTCTAGGTTTATGGGAGAGTATGTTGATTCTGAAGAGAAAAGGGCAAAAAGCTTCCAACAGGGATTGAAGCCTTGGTTAAGGAGTCGTGTGGCAGCTTTTGAGTTGACTACTTATGCTGAAGTGGTTCAGAAGGCGATGGTAATTGAAGGTGAGAGTGAGTAAAATCAAAAGGAGAAAGGCAACAAGAAAGATTTAAAACGGGAGAAGAAGGCTCAAGTTATAAGGGCCAGAATCAGAGAACTAATCAAAGGCTTAAACCTCAGAGTGGACCCGGGAACTTCAAGAAGAAAGAATTTGGGAATAAATCACAAAAAACGAGATCTCAATCAACTAGTGGACAGAAACCCCCGCAAGGATCAGTTCCGAAATGTAAGATTTGTAATAAGCGACATACGGGAATCTACAATAAGGCGAATGTAGTTTGTTTCAAGTGTCACGCGAAGGGTCATTATGCTCATGAATGCAAGAATCAGAAGGCAACATCATGTGTTATAAATGTGGTAAAGTAGGACATGTGCCACGAGAATGCAAAGGAGTGGGTAGCAATCAATTGCTGCAAATGACCACTGTACCCTACCCTGTGAATCAAGCAACTCCTATGCCAACCCCATCATTCCCAATGTCCTTCAATCAACCTCAAAAATCATCCAGCTTCGACTTATCCAGCTCAAGTAAGAACTTTCAACATGAACGTGAAGGACGCAATTCAAAGCGCCGATGTGGTGTCAGGTACGCTTTCGGTGAATGCTGCTAGTGCTAAAGTATTGATTGATTCGGTAGCTACAAGGTCATTTATTTCAAAGTCTTTTGTTGATAAGTTGAATTATGAAACCCAATTGATGCATGAGCCCTTATCCATTATTTTAGCTAATCAAGATATAGTATCTGTAAATTATATTTGCCCTCATTGTACAATAGAGATAGCTGGACACGTTTTTCCTGCGAACCTTATTCATTTCCAATTAGGAGAATTTGACGTGATCTTAGGGATGGATTGGTTGACAAGTTTCAGTGCTCAAATAGACTGTAAGGATAAAAGGGTAGTATTGAGTACACCTCAAGGTAAGAAAGTGACATTCAAGGGCCAAAGGCAAACTCAGACATTCCTCACCTCGATGCAAGCAAAGAAGTTGATTCGGAAATGATGCGAGGCGTATTTGGCGTATGTAGTTGATAAGGGTAGAGAAGTTTCTAATCTGGAAGACATTCCGGTAGTAAGAGATTTTCTAGACGTTTTCCTGAAGAGCTTCTTGGCTTAGCCCCGGATCGACAAATTGAATTTATAATAGAACTTGCACCCGACACCGAACCTATTTCGAAAGCTCCATATAGGATGGCACCAACGGAGATGAAGGAATTAGAAAAGCAAATACAAGAACTACCAGACAAGGGATTTATAAGACCAAGTGTTTCACCATGGGGCGTGCCAGTTTTGTTTGTGAAGAAGAAGGACAAAAGCATGAGACTTCGTATAGATTATCGAGAATTGAACAAGTTAACGATTAAGAATAAATACCCTTTACCTAGGATTGATGATCTGTTTGATCAACTCAAAGGAGCCTCTTTCTTTTCAAAGATTGATCTGTGATCAAGATACCACCAGTTGAAGATTAAGTCTGAAGACATACCGAAAACAGCTTTTCGAATAAGATATGGATAATACGAATTTCTCGTTATGGCTTTTGGGTTGACGAATGCACCGGCTGCTTTCATGGATTTAATGAATCGAGTATTCAAGGAGTATTTGGACAAGTTTGTCATAGTTTTCATCAATGATATTTTAGTATATTCAAAGACAGAAGCTGATCACGCAGAACTATCTAAGAATAGTTTTGGAAGTGTTGTGAAAGGAGAGATTGTATGCCAAGTTCTCGAAATGTGAGTTTTGGTTTACTGAAGTAAGATTTCTAGGACACATTGTTGGAAGTGAGGGAATTAGAGTAGATCCTGAAAAGATTAAGGTTGTAATGAATTGGGAGAGACCGAAGACGCCAACAGAAGTGAGAAGTTTTATGGGACTAGTAGGATACTACAGAAGATTTGTAAAGGATTTTTCGAAGATTGCCGTACCACTGACCAAATTGACAAGGAAAAATGAGAAGTTTGAATGGACGAAGAAGTGTGAAAATAGTTTTCAAGAATTGAAGCAAAGATTGGTAACTGCTCCAGTTTTAGCATTACCAGATGATAAGGTAGATTTTATGATATATAGTGATGCCTCTTATAAAGAAGTTGGATGTGTATTGATGCAACACAGGAAGGTGATAGCGTATGCTTCCAGACAACTTAAACCACATGAACAGAAGTACCCGACTGATGACTTAGAATTAGTTGCGATAGTGTTTGCTTTGAAACTATGGAGACACTACTTATATGGGGAGAAGTGCGAGATATACACGGATCACAAGAGTCTGAAGTACCTCTTTACTCAGAAGGAGCTAAATATGAGACAGCGTCAATGGTTTGAACTGATCAAAGACTACGATTGTTCGATACAATATCATCCGAGAAAGGCCAACGTGGTATCATACGCTTGAGTAGGAAGGAAAAGTTAAAAATGATAACAATGCCGAAGGAATTATCTGATGAAGTTGAAAAATTGCAATTAGAGCTTTGTGATCATGAAGGAGCGGAAGAAAGTTGTTATGACATTACCTTTCAACCAACACTACTAAAGAGGATAAAGAAATGCCAAGATGAATTGATGACTTAGGAAAATAATCAGTTGACGGGAGAAGAGATATGTACACAAAAAGATGAACAAGGTGTGTTGAGATTTTCGACAAGAATTTGGATCCCAAATATGACTGAATTGAAGAATGATATTTTTCAAGAAGCACACAACTCAAGATTTTTTATTCACCCGGGAAGTACCAAGATGTACCATGATTTGAAGAAGTGTTTCTGGTGGCCGAACATGAAAAGAGAAATTGCAGAATGGGTTTCAAAATACGACACATGCCAAAGAGTGAAAGCGGAACATCAGAAACCAAGTGGTTTGATTCAACCATTAAAGATTCCAGAATGGAAGTGGGAAAATATTGCCATGGATTTTGTAGTGGGATTACCGTGAACATGTTCTAGGACACGACGCAATTTGGGTGATAGTTGACCGCCTTACGAAATCGGCACATTTTCTTCCAATCAATGAGAAGTCTTCGTTAGACACACTAGTTCAAATGTATGTAAGCGAAATCATGTTACGCCATGGTGTACCCATATCGATAGTTTTGGATCGAGACCCGCGATTCAACTCAAGATTCTGGAGGCAATTTCAAAAAAATCTTGGAACGAAATTATACATGAGTACGACATATCATCCACTAACCGATGGCCAAAGCGAACGAACAATCCAAACCATTGAAGATATGTTGTGAACCTGTGTAATTGATTTTTCGGGAAGTTGGGACGATCATCTACCACTCGTAGAATTCTCATATAACAATAGTTACCATTCAAGTATTGGCATGCCACCATACGAAGCTTTATATGGGTGAAAGTGTAGAACACCGACGAGTTGGGATGAAGTTGGGGAAGGAAAGATTTTTGGACCTGAATTGATTCAGCAAATGAAGGACACCGTCACTGTGATCAAGAAGAGACTCATTGCTGCTCAGGATAGACAAAAGAAATATACGGACCCCGCCTAGAAGGATGTGAAATTCGAAATTGGGGAAGCTGTATTGCTAAAAGTATCACCATGGAAGGGATTGACCCGATTCGGTAAGAAAGGGAAATTAGCTCCAAGATACATTGGACCTTTTGAAATCTTGAACCAAGTAGGAAAAGTTGCCTATCAGCTAGCCTTGCCACCACAATATCAGCACGTGCATAATTTATTTCATGTCCCATTGCTGAAGAAGTATAATCCGGATGCCAATCATGTGATTGAAATTGAACCAATAGAGATTCAGGTTGATTTATCATATGAAGAACAACCTGTGCAGATACTAGATCGACAAGAGAGAACTCTTAGAAATAAATCAGTAAGTTTGGTGAAAGTATTATGGAGGAATCCTATAGTCGAAGAGACAACGTGGGATTTAGAATATGAATTACAGAATCGGTATCCTCAACTATTCTCCTAGATTCTGAGGATAGAATCCTATAAGGGGGAGAGGATGTGACAACCGGTGAATATTTGAACAATTTTATAAGTAAGATATATATATGTTCATAAATATTCTGTGATAAAATTCCAATTAAGTGGATTCGTTATATATGGTGTATAATTTTGTTGTATGGAATTGCGAATATTGCTGGAATATTTTTTTAAGCGTATAACTTTTGTACGCGAGTAATATTTTCATTACGCGATTAAAGTAAGTAGTGCGATTTAATGATATATGAATAGTTGTGTTAGGTCACACAACACTATAGAAGGGGGTTGAATATAGTATTTATACAATCAAATCGATTTCGAACACAAGTATGTAACAGTAATAAAGTATATTCAATAAACTTTATTACAATAGAACAGTTTTTCTCTCTCAATGATGGACAATATCACTCAGAGCTGCTAGGTTACAATGTATAATCTTTCTCGTGAATGATAACACATATAGTGTAAACCCTAAGTTGTGTTTATCTATTACACAATTACAAGATATCTTCTAATTGACTATGGAATATAATTCTGTCTTCTAAAATATATCAATCAGATATTATCTTCTACAAGTCTTCTAGTCTTCTAACTCTTCATGCATATCTTCTATTAGTTTTAGTCACGATCCTTTCCTGTTAATCAGCTGTTTTCCTTATCTGAAGTATCTGCACTTAAGTCCTGATATAAATCCTGACGGCCTTAAGTTCTGATATAAGTTCTGACTTCAGTAAGTTCTGATTTCCAGTAAGTCCTCATATTAAGTTCTAAAAATTAAACACAACAGATTAGACATGACATCTCAAATATATCTAACAATCTCCCCCAACTTGTAAATTATGCAAAATATACAAGTTAATAGATTTGATGATGTCAAAAACATTTAAGTACAAATGTAATAAGAGTTTATTTAGACAATTAACTACAACTTACAGTCCTTGTAGCTTTTACCAATCTTACTGAGTCAATCTGAATCCAGAGTGATTCTTGACAAATTTTGATATCAGCTTTTCTTCTGCATTCCTCAAGACTTGAGCTAATGTAGCTTTGACTTGCTTTATTTCTTCACCCTGACTTCCAATCTATTAGATTACAGTCCTAAGTGCTGAGATATGATTTCTTTCTAAACCATCACCAAGTCTGATTACCCTTGGGTGAGAAGAGTCTTCATTATAGCACAGACATTTCTCTTTCAGAATCACTTCAAGTTTAGTAGAATTTTTCTTCATTGGAATTTCACTTCCATCATCTTCAACTATGTTTGGAATGAATTCTATAACCCTTGATCCAGAAATTCTTGCTTTATCCCTTATGGTCTTTATGATGAAATTTGACCATCTCCTGGTAATCTCTGACTTTATCTCCAAAAGATAATGAAAGAATTGAAGTTCTTTTAGAGATTTGTTCAGCACATCTGATTCTAAAATTCGATATGTTCTTCCATCTTCAAGAAATAGAATCATATTTTCTTTGATATTATGCTTATCATGAGCATCTAGTACCACTTGAACAGATATAACCTTATCAAGGTATTTCTGTGTAACTTCTTCAAGAGGTTTGTCAGTCAATAAGAATGGATCTCTTGTAAGTACTTCAACTCATGTTTTGATCTTGGCTTCTTCAGAACCTAATCCAGCTCTATCTCTTGCTTCTCTGGCTTTCAATCCAACAGTCATGAAATCAGATAGCAGCTGGCTTTTCTTAGGATCTGATGGATTAACATACTTCCATAGGAGTTTCTCTTATCAGTAACTGTCAATTTATTTAAATCAACTTGAGCACTGTCAGAGGTTGATGTCTTGATGACTTGATCATGATTTGTTGTTTCTTCTGTAGCTTGTTGTTCTTTACTCTGAACAACTTGAGCTTTGTCAGAGTTTGTCTTAGATTCTTCAGTTATCTTCCTTCTTTTCAAAGTTTGAACAGTTTCATCTACTGCAGCAGCATCATTAAATACTTGAACCAGTTTGCATACAAATTTCATCAGGATGTGAGGAATCTTCATCTCTGGTGGCTTTGTTGGTTCATCAATCTTTCCTTTCCCTTTATCCTTGGGATCAGTTTCAACTTATGATCTTGTCTTGGGCTTTGAAGCCTCAAAATTTGACTTTTCATTGATCAGAATGCCTTTTGCCTTGGGCCTTGGAGGTTTCTTAGCATTAGAAGCTTTAGATTTAAGATTTGTCTTCTCAGCTGCAAATCTAGCTTCTTCCTCCTTGAGATTCTCTAAATCCATTCCAGGATTATGCTTGAGAAATAGTCTTCTAGCAATCTCTTCATCAAGTGTCTGAATTTTAGGATCTTTGTAGTAGACAATAGTCTGCTTTCCCTTTAGCTTTAGAGTTTGTAAAAACTTCTTAGAGTCTTTAGATCCTGACTGAATCAGGATATCAGAACTTGACATCAGACTTTTGGCATGCACAGCATCAGAACTTGACTTCTTCTGTGTAGAAGATTTTCTAACATCATAAATTACTTTCTGTGAAGAT
The DNA here is from genome assembly GCF_009905375.1 of Apium graveolens. Taxonomy (NCBI): domain Eukaryota; kingdom Viridiplantae; phylum Streptophyta; class Magnoliopsida; order Apiales; family Apiaceae; genus Apium; species Apium graveolens. The sequence continues at coordinate 94,460,342 of NC_133649.1, forward strand.
TTTCCTTGACCTTTTCCTTGACCTTGACTCTAACCTCTACTCTTATCCATTCCAGGATTATGCTTGAGAAATAGTCTTCTAGCAATCTCTTCATCAAGTGTCTGAATTTTAGGATCTTTGTAGTAGACAGTAGTCTGCTTTCCCTTTAGCTTTAGAGTTTGTAAAAACTTCTTAGAGTCTTTAGATCATGACTGAATCAGGATATCAGAACTTGACATCAGACTTTTAGCATGCACAGCATCAGAACTTGACTTCTTCTGTGTAGAAGATTTGCTAACATCAGAAATTACTTTCTGTGAAGATTTTCCTTGACCTTGACTCTGACCTCTACTCTTATCAGAGTTTCCCTAGTCATCACCTTTATCATCCTTCTTCTTCAGTATTTGACTAGTTGAGCATTTGGACTTAACTACCTTCTCCCCCTTTTTGGCATCATCTGGTAGTAGGGGAGAGAGGAAAAGTTCTACTGAAGATTAAATTTCATTCAATTGAGCTTGTTGAGAGGTTTGATTCTCCAGGACCTCAGGAAGTTGGGCCTGTTGCTTTTCTTGAACCTTCTCAATAGCTTCAACTTTCTCATGAATAGGTCTGATAAACCTCTTTTTGTCTAGGTTGATCTCCATATCCAGCTTATCAGCTCTTTCCAGAAGTTTGTCAACTTTTTCATGAGTAATGGAGTGTTGACGTTGAAGGTTTTTAGTACTTAGAGCTGTGACTTTGAGTTGGTGCTTGAAATCAGAGTTTGTCAACAACTCATCAGCTTTTGCAATATGCTCTATTAGAACTTTAGAGCTTGGAATGAAATCAGATTCATTCCACTTCTTGGTCTAGTCAACTCCTCAGTGAGTTTCTTCCCAAGGAACAGGAGCATCTTTTTCATTAAATTTAAGCAATTCCTCCTTTCCAAGAATGGGAGCATGAACTGGAGCACTGTCTCCAGAACTTGATAACTTCTCCTCATCTTCTGATAACACAAGAGTGTGTGTAACTGAAGGAGATTTTGGAACAACTTTATTCTAATCTTCAGTTTCCAGATCCATAATTGGTGTAGATGGTATCTTAGCTTGTAAGATTGGAGAAGTAACAGTAGATGGATGAGCTGCAGTTAGAGCTTCCAGATAGAGAACAGAAGGATATATTCAAATTATAAATATATATTTCAGGACTTGTGTCTTGTTCTTTAACATTATCATGTAGCTTTGATTGGAGAGATAGGAGGTGTGATCACTGTGTCATGAACAGTGTCTTGAGGTGGTGGAAGGGCTTCAATGATAATTGGTTCTTGTGAGATCAGAGATTCTTGATCCCCTTCCTCGGCTTCTTCATATTGAGCTTGTGTAATCTTCATACCTGCTCTCTTCTTCTTTGATCTTGATTTTTTTGATGGAGGAGAGACATTTTCTGTATCAGAGTTTGATAACCTTTTTCTTTTCTGAAGACTAGAACCCTCAGCTTCAAACTTTTTCCGAGGGGTGACCTCTTCAGCTTTTACCTCCTTCTGAAAAAATTACATTTTCAGCTTCTATTTCCTTCTGAAAAATCACATTTTCAGCTTCAACTATCATAGGTCCTGATGCATGAACCTGGACTTGCTCCTCTTCTTCATCAGACTCATCCCTTAGTATCATCCTTCTTCTCCTTGGTGGAGATTTAGGAACATATTTTGCTTTTGAAGGTTTGGGTCTTGATGTTGTAGCAGATGGTTGTTGGTGAAAGGATTGTGTTGGTTTGAAATATGTTCTGATGATAGGTTATGGTTGTAAAGTGGTAGGTTGTGTAGGTGCTGATGGAGGTTGAACCGGTGCTACATCAAGATATATTGCAGTATAGGTGTTTGGGTCAGAGTTTACTAAGATTTGTTTGACTGATTGAGGAATTTGGAGGGGTATTAGTATAGTCTTCTTATTATCAGTAGATAATAAGTCAGTGAAAGCCCTTTGGGCAAGTTTAAATGGTGGAATTGACTCACTAAAATTCTGACAGTACATCAGAACAACAGAAACCATATATAAGCTGACGGAATCTAGCAAAATAAACTGTGTTTCTATCTTCTGTCATCCTATCACCTATGAAACCTATCACAGCACTGACATAATCAAAATGAGTTTGATGAATTAGAGCATACCTAATTTGTTGACTAAGGATTAGAATTGCATCAAAATTGGAGCATTTGTTGGCAAAAGCTCTGGTGATGCAGTCAAAGAAAAAACTCCACTCCCTCCTGATGTGGGGTCTCTTCAATTGTCCCAGCTTTGCCAAAGGCTTTTCATAGCCTAGATTTTCCATCATTTGTTGAAGAGCTGGCTCCTCAACTGTTTAATTGAAAATACAATCTTCTGGAAGATGTAGAGCTTGGCGAACAGTAGATACAGTCACCGCATATTCATCCTCCCCTGTTGTAAAGATAATACTTGGGGACCCAGCTTGTCCACCATCATCATAAACACCTGACCTCCAAAATTCCAGTATATCTGTTCCTGAAAGAGCCTTGGGTTGGGTCAGTGCATAGCCTATTTCACTTCGAGCAAGAAAGTCTTGGACGAAATGAAGTTCTGAAGGAGCCTCGTCCTTAGAAAGAATAATCATGTAGTTATTAGAAACAAACTTGGCTCCATTAAAAATGATGTCCTTTGGTGCCATTACTGTAAAGAAATAAGTGAGAAAATGGTGTGTATACAAGGTGTTTGATAAAATGCCTGTAAGAAAATAGCTTCAGAGAATGTTAAAGAGTGAGAGAGAATAAGAGAGATTAGAGAATGAGAAAAGTAGGTAAAAGATTGTAAAATATTTTAACTCTCTTATTTATACACCCATTAATTACAACGGTTATATTCTGAAGCAGAAACCGATATTAGACACCTGTTCACGCAGTAAATAGTCAAAACAGTGGTTAGTGGGCACGGGAAATGTGCAATAATTATTGCTCACATGTTGTTTTTCAAAACAAACACGCAACCCATAAACCAAATGATTATCACTGTTTTTCTCTCACTTAATTATTTTCTGATAAATATGATTGTTACAGTAAATACCACAAATAAGTCAAGTAACTAAATAATGCCACGTAAGCATCAGAGTTTCCATCAGGATTTGCATCAGAACTTGACTATTATCAAAATTTAACTGGTCATCAGAACATGGCTTCTGCACTCAAAAAGTGAATGTCTGTTGCTGTGATTCTTCATACAAACACTGACTGGTTTTTTCAGAGTTTAATCATCAGAACTTTCATCAGAACTTGTCCTCATAATTTATGCAAATAATACTTAACTAGTTTATCTGAAACAACTTAAGTCACCACAGTAATTTTCATCATTCATATGGAGTGAGAGTGTGTGCATTTGCAAATGATCAGATGAAGATTAAAGTCTGATAGAATTCAGTATATCTTAGAAATAAGGCATAACTAAGAAAAGTGTTTATCTGTCTTTAATTTTGAAGTCTACTATAGAATAAATTTATGCAAGAGTCCACCTCAACTATTTGTGCTCATTTTATGCATCTTTTGACATTCTTTTTACAGTGGCTTCTCAGTGTAAGTGAGTCACAACTGCTATCAGAATTTATGATATTATCAGAGTATTTCTCAAGTAATCAGAGAATATGAAAAGTCGCCAAGAAAAAATTATTTGCTTTTCTAATGCATATAACTTAATACCAGCAATGCACTTGGGTCTTCCCTTTCACATATTTACTCTAGATCTCAAAGGAGTGCCTGACTTCAATTTCTTTTCTTTTGTTTTCTTCAGATAAGTGAGGCTTATCAAGCATGTAGTTCATCCTTAAGATTTACTGACATCAGAATTTGACGGATAAGAAGCAATAATCTAGTCTGTGACTTAGTAATAAGATACACAAAGTGAATTTAACTAAGATCAAAATCAGAATTTGCTTGTGTTATTGATTTCACATAAACAACTAATCATACATGGGATACACAGTTTGATAAAGACTACTAAGTCAGCATCTAACAAATAATCCTTATTGGATTGAATAGTCACGGAATATTCAAAACACTATCAGAGTATATAGAATCACATCAGATAATAATCAGTATTTAATATATTACAATTTAAGCACATATTATAATGAGATAAGACAATCTATAAACACTGATCATAAAGTCTGATGCATGAGAACAAAAACTAAACAGATTTTGAGAAAGAACTTGAAACCATTCCAAGTTCATTTACCAGTCTTGTAAAAGTAGCTTCACATAGTGGTTTTGTGAAGATATCTGCTAGTTGTTGATCTGTTGGAACAAAATGCAATTCCACTGTACCTTTCATCACATGTTCCCTTATGAAATGGTACATAATGCTGATGTGCTTTGTCATTGAGTGTTGAACAATAGCACTTTGATTATTACAGTAAATGGGTATTTTAGAAAATTCTAACCCATAGTCTAGTAACTGATTTTTCATCCGAAGAATCTGTGCACAACAGCTTCCTACAGCAATATATTCTGCTTCTGCATTTGATGTGAAAATTGATTTCTGTTTCTTGCTAAACCAAGAAACCAATATGCCTCCAAGAAATTGGCAGCTTCCACTAGTGCTTTTTCCTGTCTATTTTGCATCCTACAAAATCTGCATCTGAGTAACCTATTAGCTTAAAATCTGATTCTCTAGGATACCACAATCCTAGATCAGCTATACCCTTGAGGTACTTGAAAATTCTTTTTACAGCTATTAGATGAGGTTCTCTTGGATCAGGCCTGAAATCTTGTACAAAGACAGGTAGCATACATGATATCAGGTCTACTTGCAGTTAAATAGAGTAAAGAGCCAATCATACCTATGTAGTTAGTAATATCTACTGATGCTCCAGTATCTTTATCTAACTTGGTTGCAGTGGCCATGGGAGTTATTGTAGTTAAAATTGTCTTGCATTCCAAATTTCTTGAGTAAATTTCTGGTGTACTTGGATTGATTTATGAAAGTACCTTCTTCATTTTGCTTGACTTGAAGTCCTAGAAAATAGATAATTTCTCCCATCATACTCATTTGATATGTTGACTGCATTAGCTTTGTAAACCTTTCACAGAGTTTAGCATTTGTAGAACCAAAGATGATATCATCAACATATATCTGTACCAAAAGTAAGTCTTTTCCATGGTTGAGGTAGAACAGTGTGTTATCAATTGCGCCTCTGGTGTATCCACTTTCCAGAAGGAATTGAGCTAAAGTCTCATGCCATGCTCTAGGAGCTTGCTTAAGGCCATAAAGTGCTTTGTCAAGTCTGTAGATATGATTAAGAAATTTTGGATCTACAAATCCTGGAGGTTGTGTAACATATACCTCTTCTTCCAATTCTCCATTGAGAAAAGCACTTTTCACATCCATTTGAAAAACTTTAAACTTCTTGTGAGCAGCATAAGCCAAAAAAATTCTTATGGCTTCCAATCTAGCAACTGGAGCAAATGTTTCATCATAGTCAATACCCTCCTGTTGAGAGTAACCTTTAGAAACCATCCTTGCTTTGTTTCTTGTAATTATGCCATCACTGTCAGTTTTGTTTCTGAACACCCATTTTGTGCCAACAATGGATCTGTTCTTTGGTCTTGGCACTAGGGTCCAGACTTTATTTCTTTCAAATTCATTTAACTCTTCCTACATTTCTTGCACCCAATCAGCATCTTGAAGAGCTTCTTCCACTTTCTTTGGTTCAGTCTGAGATAGAAAGGAATGATAAAGACATTCATTTGATGTTGTTGTTCTAGTTCTGACACCTGCTTCAGGATCTCCAATTATTAAGTCAGGTGTGTGTGATTTAGTCTACTTCCTTGCAGATGGAAGTTGTTCCCTAGAACTGGATCCTCCCCCTATGATCCATGTTATCTCCATCAGCATTTTTTGATGCTCCCCCTAAGTTATGCTCTCTAAAATTTCAGAATTTGAGTTGGATCCTTAGGAATTGAAGAATCATAATTTCCAGAATTATCAGAACTTGAAGAACCAGTGACAGGTTATGATGCTTCTTGAGATTCTTGAGTTGTGGTAGGATAATCAACTTGCTCCCCCTGAACAGGTGCATTTCCTTTGGAGTAGTTACCATAGTTTCAATGACATCAGAACTTAACCCGTCAGAACTTACAGGATTTAGGTCATCAGAATTTACAGAATCAAAATTTAAATCTTCATTTTCAAATCTCAGCTGATCATGATCATTGAAATCTTCAAGTCCAGTAATCTTTTTATCATCAAAAGATACATTGATAGATTCCATGACAACCCTTGTTCTTAAGTTGTAGACTCTGAATGCTTTTATGAAAAGTGGATATCCAACAAAAATTCCTTCATCAGCTTTTAGATCAAATTTTGACAGCTGGTCAGGATGAGTCTTAAGAACAAAACACTTGCATCCAAATACATGAAAGTATTTCAGATTTGGCTTCTTTTTCTTCACCATCTCATATGATGTTTTTCCATGCTTGTTTATGAGTGTAGCATTCTGTGTAAAACAAGCAGTCTGCACAGCTTCAGCCCAAAAATAGGTTGGTAGCTTTGCTTCATCAAGCATAGTTCATGTAGCTTCAATGAGAGTCATGTTCTTTCTTTCTACAACTCCATTTTTCTATGAAGTTCCAGGTGCAGAAAATTCCTGCTTTATTCCATGCTCTTTGCAGAACTCTTCCATGATTGAATTCTTGAACTCGGTGCCATTATCACTTCTTATTATTTTAACAGAGTCTTTGACCAATTTATCCAGCTGTCTAACATGATCAGTTAGAATAGATGCAGTTTCATTCTTCTTGTGCAAGAAATACACCCAAGTGTATCTTGTGAACTCATCCACTATAACCATAGCATATTTCTTCTTTGCAATAGACATGACATTGACTGGACCAAATAGATCAACATGCAATAAGTGATAAGGCTCAAGAATTGAGGATTCAGTTTTGCTCTTGAATGAAGATTTTCTTTGTTTTGCCTTTTGACATGAATCATAAAGGCCATCAGGAGCAAATACTGATTTTGGCAGTCCTCTCACAAGATCTTACTTTACTAGATCATTTATGTTGTTGAAATTTAAATGAGAGAGTCTCTTGTGCAAATTCCATCTTTCTTCAATTGATGCTCTACTTAACAGACAGATCGTGTAATAACCCCAATTTTTGGAATTTTTGAAACCCTTATGAATAGTGATTTTGCTGATTATGCTGAATAAGAAAACTTTTCATGCCACACCTTGTAGGGATTCTTTTATTGATATTCTGAGATCTTATTAGTACTCTATATGGTATATAAGTGTATGTAAAGATCATCAGAATCCAAATTCGAACACTTTGATTTTTCCCGAAAATCCACCAGATACAGAAAGAATTGAGTATAAGGTAACATGATTAAAAGGATTTTAATTCAAGGATTATAAGAGAGGATCATAAAAGGAATATAAAATATTGAGAAAAGTTTAGGGGAACCCAAGTAATAAGATCCCGGGTATGATCCCTCAAACGATAAACGCGAAGGAAAGTTAAGCGAACCGTATAACAGATAAGCGGTCATTAGCCAAGTAATTAAGGGTTAATCAAAGAGGTTAGTGGATGATGATGTCATCACATGAACAACAAGAAGACAAGTGTAACAAGATGACCTAAGCATGGTGACATAAGCATGACAAGTGGAAAGGATGGTTGGTTGATTGTGAGCCATGCATTTTTCACCATGGTAAAAATCAATTAACAACAAAAGAGTATCAACCAAGCCAAGGAAAATCATAACACAAATTAGAAGTTGACTTTTGCTTTCCAAGAACAAAAGCTCTTGGCCAAAACCAGAGCAGCAACTTCAAACTACCATATCTCCTTCAATACTCACTCAAATAGTATGTTCTATAGTTCTTTGGAAAGGTATTGAGATGGCCTACAACTCTTGTTCACAAGTCTCGTCCAAATAAGCATGGTAAGAACCTATTTTTGACAGTTCGTTCAATCTGACTTTTAGAAACTTCAAAACCTAACTTTGTGTTCTTGATTTCTTTGGAAAGATCAAGCTTGTAGGAGGCTCCCTAAGACTTCCTAGCTACTCTAATCACTCCAAGGAAGGTATAACACCTCCAAACCCTAAATTTACTTTGAGTTATATGATGGTTTTGATTTTTATAGTAAATGAGAAGCATGATGCTTGTGTGTTTAGAGTTTGGATGGGATTTGTAGTGATTTGGATGTTGAAATCTTGTTTATAGTTAATGAAACTTATGTATAGCTAGTTGTTCATGTGTGGGGTTGTATAAATTGGAAACTCTTGAGGTTTGGGGACTTATGTAGTAAGACTTGGATGAGGGTTGGTTGTATTGTTGGTTTTGAGTTGAATGGTGGTTGTTTGGAGTGGTTTAAAACTAGGTAATCGTGTAAACATAGCCGTCGTAATGCCCAATTTCATACAACTGCTTGTTCTTAGTGTTCGGGAGAGAGAGATAACTATTGAATCTGTGACTTTTTCATGTTTAGTTAGATTATGTCGTAAGCTTCGTTTTGATATGTGGTTCGCTTGGATCCGATGTACGGTTTAGGAGAAACGACCGTTTTAAGTAACGGCGTTTCGCGAACAAATCATTACCCCTCGCCTTACTTTGAAACCTTGGTTAAGGCCCTTAAATGACTAATTGGAGTATTAAACAATTATGTAAAGTGGGTTTGACAGTTGGTAGGGTATTCGCGAAAGCGTCGCCTTAAAATTCGTAACAGTTAATTTATTAAAAATGGTGGAGTCGAGGGTACTTGAACGACTTATGTGATTTGTTAAGCGTAGAACTGACTATAAGCGAACATTAGGGTTCAATTGGTTAAGGTCTAGTTTCTTAAGCGACCGGGGTTTAATTCCGACTTATGTTGTTGTTCATAGGATATCGGACCCACTCTAAGCTTAAGTCTATCCGGGAACACTCAGGCAAGTTTTCTACCCGTTGTACTGTTGTTGTGATGTATATATGTATATGCATTATCTTGTGATAGATGCATGATGGTTATTAGCAAATCTTGCGATATATTGGAGCATGATGATATGGTTTATATGCATGCCTGTTTCGTAATTTTGATATCTAATTGTTGATTCAAATGCTTATAAGTTGCATAATACCTATGCTAGAGATAAGCAGTAGTTGCGTATACCCTTAGTATAGGGGACCCAAAGATGAACATTTTCTAAACCGGGAGTCAATGTTCCCGAGTATATTATATATATATATATATAGATATAATTTTCAAAACTATTAATCGAATAAGGTTTATTCGATAACTTTATTTTATTTAATGAATATTATTTTGAATATTCATTCGAGGACTTATGACTCCGCTTATTTTACTTAATGAATATTATTTTGAATATTCATTCGAGGACTTATGACTCCACTTATTTTATTAAATAATATTCTTTATTTTACTAAAGAATAATGTTTCGATAATCAAACTTATTTTCGATTATTAAAATAAAGATCGTACTTTCGTATAAGTATATCTTTGGTTATTTAATATTCATTTCAAGTATGAGTTTTAAAACTTCTACTTCAATTATTTTTATAAAGATTATTCTTTATGGGAATATTAATTAAATAATAATATTCAGATATTTTCTAATATATTGGGACTGATTTATTTTATTAAATCAGCATTACTCCAAACATTCTTAAAAATATTTTCGAGTCTTCAAAATGATTTTTAAAAGTTAGGGCGGATCCCAAAACTCATTTTTATATTTAAGATCTTCCTTTCGAAGGGGATTTAAATTCTCGCTCAAAACCTGAGGGATCCGGCTCTGTGGTGTATTTTATATTCGCAACAAGATTGATGTTTTGATAAATGAATTGATTACTTACCCAAAGTTCGGGAAGTAAGTCCATCTAATTGAGTCGGCATAAGCGACAGGCCGGGGTACGGTCTATCAAAGTGTAAGTGGCTGGGTGGCATCCCATCAACGTGTAAGAGGCCGGGTGGCGGTCCAGCACAAGGTCCTAATGAGGCCAAGGTGATGACCGGTGGGGGATTCATCCATCTACTAGTAGAAAAGGTTACTTATTGGTATCTTTGCATGATCAGCAAGATATCGGGTTTATGCCAAAATTCTTTTCTTTCCAAATTCATTGGATATTATAACTCTGTTTATACTTTTCATAACAGAGGCTTCCAAGAAAAGTATGAGATATATATAGGTGTATATATATCGGGACTTAATGAAGTATCTCGTAACTTCATTTCTTTTGAATGATATTACAAAGATTGAATCTGTTCAAATCTTATCTTGTAGTCTCATCTATGTGATGAACTTTTGAAACTGATTATACCTTGAACGGTGGTAGTTCAAGTAGTATTCTGAAAAGATATAAGTATATTAGAGTATCTTGTAACTTCATCTTTTCAACTTATATCTGGTTAATGATTATGCATGACAAAGATTTTCACAAACACGTTGAGACGAGGTTAGATATATGAGATCACCTTGCAATGATATTTTTATACAGTTATAAACTGGAACTCTGTGTATATTATGCATGGAAGAGGACTTCCAAGATTTTGAAAAGTATATATATACATATATACTGATTATTTTGTGACTTGGTCGCGTTAAAATATCAAACTTGGTTCATATCTGCTTGACCAAGACTTTCATGAGTACTATGAGAATGCTCATATATTGTTAATTATAATACATATTATTTTGGTGCGCTTGTTGCTCACCCTTGCTTTCTTCTTTCATCACACAACAACAGATAGACAAGCTGAACAGGATCAAGCTCCCAATTCGTGAGCGGTTAGGAAACATTCCGCAGTTTCCTGTAGGCGTTGATGCCATTGTAGCTGAGGTAGGAACTACCAATAGGCTAGGCTTTCAACTTTTGTTGTACCAGACTTAAGTATATTTATGAATTGTAATAATGGCAAATAATATGTAAATTTATTCAGAAACCCTTTTGAGGTGTAATGACTTATAATTGTGGAATAAAATGACTTGTGTTATTTTTGGTATTCATCTCTGAGACTATAACTTGTGGTGTGTTTGTATATTATGGGGTCACGGTATGCAGTGGTTGGTTGTTTATTAAGATTAAGAGTTGTTAAGGGAATTGGAACTCGTGACAACCCGGATCCCCGACCCCGGATTTGGGGGTGTTACAGAAATGGTATCAGAGCTAAGCGTTATAAACCTCAGAGATGATGTGACATTAAAATAATTTCACTAAGATAATAAGAACTATTGCCAAGTTCATAGTCGGACTACCTAATGTAGTACTGACAGTTAAAACCCTTATGGGAACCCTTATAAATATCGTGATAGGAGCGTAGTTCGTTATCGTATATGGTAGCGGGACTCCGAACCCTGAGGTTGAGGAGCAACAGTGCGAAGATGTTTTATTACTTATTGGAGATCAGGTTGTGGATCCGATAGAGCGTCCTAACAAGGGACCGGATGATGTTCATATTGAGGGTGTAGCGGTTGAGGATGTTGTCCTAGAAGGGATAGCTGCTGAGGAGGATCCCGTGGAGGATCCTGCAAGAATGAATAAAGGACCACTGATGAATTGATGACCATGGTTAGGTCGACTACCAGAGGTAGGATTGGTCGGTCACTACTGGAGGTCCGTTCAAGTTTGTAAAGATAGTAGCCCCTTTAACGCGACTTACTTGTAAGACTGAGAGGTTCGAATGGACAGAGAAATGCAAGAACGGCTTTTAAGAACTAAAGCGAAGGTTGGTGACGACCCTTATTTTGGTGTTGCCGAATAGAAAAGGAGATTTTGTGATGTGTAGTGACGCTTCACATAAGAAATTAGGGTGCTTCTTATACAGCACATCAAGGTAATCGCGTATGCATCAAGGAAATTAAGGGAATATAAAATTCGATGTCCCCACCCATGAGCTTGGACTTGACTCTCCTGAAACAAAGTTCTTGGAAACAGACTTATACTTCTCATTTAGCTTGATTAGTTTGGCTTTGCTAATGGGCTTGCTCACAGTCGACGGATGAGGATTTTCATCTTTCGACGGATAACACTTTTTGTTATCCGACGGATAGTCCCCATCATCCGTCGAGTCTACATCTGTCAGCAAACCATCTACCAAATTAGGTTCTAGTTTCTCTTTATTCTTTTTCCAGGATTCATCATAAAAAGACTCAATTCCTTGAACTTTGGTGATTTGAGCATGGACATCCCTGGATGTTTTCCATGCTTTAATCACCTCTTGTTCACGCTCGAGCTGCTTCTTTAAAATCTCTTCCTTTTTCAAGGACTCAGTTAATTCCTCCTTGGCAATCTTACACTCAATTCTTAGTTTCTCAAAATCAACAAACTGAGACTCAAGCACATTATTCCCCTCACTTAAAAATAAGTTGTTTTCTTTGATTTTAGCATTTTCTTTAGTAAGAGACTTAAGTGTAACACGCAAATGATACAATTCTGTAGACATGTCATTTATGGCATCATTACACTCAGCTTTAGATAAATGTGCAAGGTTTGTAGTGATTACCTGATTGCTTGAGGAACTTGTCTCTGTTTCATCAGACTTGGCCATTAGGGCTAGATTAACATAGCTGACATCTTCATCTTCATCCAAACCATCTGCTGCCCAGTCATTCTCTTGTGTAATAAAAGCCCTTTCCTTTTGTTTAAGTAGATCAAAGTATTTTTGCTTATAATCCACATACTCAAACCTTTTCTTACTGGAATCTGACTTTCTACACTCATTTGCAAAATGCCCTGCCAAGCCACATTTGAAACATTTGAATTTTGACTTATCCACTATGTTTCTATTTGGCTTGGCTGCTCCAAAGTTCTTTTTGAACTTGAGCTTGGCAAATCTCCTGGAAAGAAATGCTAGGTGCTCATCAATGTCCTTCATATCATCTTGGCTCAATGAATCTTCACTTTCTGCTGCAAGCCCCTTGCCCTTGTTCTCACAGACCTTAGAAGTTGACTCAACATCTTCCATCTTCACTTCCTTCTCCTTTTCCAAATCAGCAACCAGTGCAATGGATCCTCCTTTCTTCTTTCCTCTCTCCATCCTTTCATCCTGCTCTATCTCAAGCTCATAGGTCTTCAGGATGCCATACAGTCTCTCCAAAGTAAACTCTTTATAATCTTGTGAGTTTCTTAATGAGGCTGTCATTGGTTTCCATTCATTTGGAAGAGATCTAAGGAATTTCAGATTAGAGTCTTTAGTCTAATAGACTCTTCCATGCAACTTAAGAGCATTTAGTAGTTTATCTACTAAAAATGTCAGTGAGTAACTCACTTTCCTCATTGTGAAAATGCTCATATTGCTGAATCAAGAGCTGCATTTTATTTTCTCTAACTTGCTCGGTGCCATCACAGATTATCTGTATAGTATCCCAGACTTCCTTGGCAGTTTTACAGTTAATAATGTTATCAAACATGTCTGCATCAACTCCACTGAACAGAATGTTTATGGCCTTTTTATCCTTCCTGACTTGTTCAATGTCAGGATCAGACCATTCGTACCTTGGTTTGGGAACTGATGGCTCGTTTCCTGTTGCAGCTCTCATTGGAACATGAGGACCTCTTTCTATGCAGTCCACATAGGCCTCATCTTGAGAAAGCATATGAAGATGCATCTTTACCTTCGAATGATGGTAATTATCTTTATCTAGAAAATGAATCTTGACTCCAACGTCTTTCTTGTTCATCTTGCTGAATTATTTTGATCTTTAAAGTCTTTGTAGATTAAGAGCTTGCTCTGATACCAATTGTTAGTCTCTTAACAATATAGCAAGAATTACAGAAAGGGGGTTGAATGGAATTCTTGAACCTTTTTCTCGGAATAAAAATGTTCAACTCGAATATAGATATAAGTGTTTTGATTAGCACAATGCGGAATAGAAACTTAACTGAATCAAAACATAAGTAATTAAAAACAAGAGTCTTTAAAAACTTTCTGGTGGATTTAAACAATTCCACCAGAGATATATATTATATATCGAGAGGACTCTGTGTGCAAGAATGCTCACAGCTGCTTACAAATCGAACTGCTGAGAATACAGGGAAATGCTAATGATTCTGCTTATAAAGATTTCTCTATTTTTGTTTCTCAACACTCTGTTTTTCTATTTGCTACGTTCTTGGTTTATATATTACCAAGATTATAAAGTCAAAAAGACTGAATAAATATAAAAACTATCAGTCTTAAGCTTTGCTGCTTTTCATCCTCTATTACCCAGTTAATGGGCTTCCACAGTAGATTTGTATACATCTCGACGGCTGTGCTCAGCTTTCACTGTTCAACTGTTGTTTGAATTCTTTACATGATCATCCGTTGGTTTCTATGAACATCCGTTGGATATATGATCATCCGTCGACTTTCTGAACATCCGTGGATGGCTTCATTGATCATCCGTCGATTGCTATATTAAACATCCGTTGATAGTCATTTGATCATCCGTCGATGGCTTTGTTAATCATCCGTCGGTAGCTATTTTGGCACTTGACTTCATTTCACTTATGCAGAATTACAAGACATCATTTATATACAATTAATCAACCTATTCTGCATATCTAATTAAAGTCAACATGACTTATAGGCTACTACAGAATCTATACAAAGATGTATACAGAACTATGCTACAGACTTATTATTACATAAGTTACTCACTCGATGGATAATAAGTTAACATCCGTCGGGACTATAATGAGTTATCCGTCATGATTATAATTCTTATCCGTCGAGTGCTACTTTATTTCACTAAGTAAAATCCACTTAGATGTTTTGTTATGAAATCATCAAGTACACAACATATGCACAACAATCTCCCCCAATTTATGTCTACTGGAATTGTAGCCATAAATTAAGAGATACTTGATGATGACAAGACATCCTAAACATACAGTTTTAAAGATAAGTAGATAATACTGAAAGTGCTTCAAATAAGCAAAATGTACAAGGTTTGGCTCACAGTCATTTCAAGATGCTCCTCTAGCCTGAGTAGATTTTCTAGTTTCTTGAAGGTCTGGATCTTCTTCCAAGCTTTCTGTTGTTTTCATCAATCTGATTTTGGAGATGCCTGTGGAATTCCAGTTCATCAGATTCTGAGAGATCTAGCTTTTCTTGCATTTCCAAGAGAGTCTCATTGCTAGAGATACTCAATTGGTCTTCTAACCTGAAGAATCTTCTCACACCTTTGTCATCCATGAACTCCATCAG
Organism: Apium graveolens; assembly: GCF_009905375.1. Lineage (NCBI taxonomy): Eukaryota > Viridiplantae > Streptophyta > Magnoliopsida > Apiales > Apiaceae > Apium > Apium graveolens. Next base: position 94,475,493 of record NC_133649.1, read on the forward strand.
CCAGTAGGGCCTTAGATGCACTCTTCTCCCTGTGTATGGGATGATTAGAGTCTTTGGGAGTGCATCTTTAGCTCCAATACTCCTTAGTTCTTCAATCTTCTTCAATACTAGTCTTCTTGCAGTTACATTGAACCCAAAGTTTTTCTTGAAGGATGAATAAACTTTAATCAGTACAGCTTGGCTCTCTTGAAGAATCCTGTGAAGTGGCCACTGAATCTCCCTTCCTCCTTTGTACTTGAACACTAACCTTTCAGGTAGGTTCATGTATGCATCAATTCCCCTCACTTCATCCAGTTCATCCAGATAAAGATTTAGATCTAAAAATTCTTTGATGTCACACAAGTACAAGTAGTCTCCCCTGTTGACTTTGGCTTGAGCTTTAACTACTGATGTAACACCCCCAGATCCGGGGTCGAGGATCCGGGTCGTCACGGTCTTTCTTTCCACAATATCACTTCACTTAATTAATAATAATAACCTTATGCTGTGACCCCACACTAACACACACCACAACCCGTTATAGTCTCAGAGATGAAATTTAAATAAGTACAAGTCTTTGAATCCACAATTTAAAAGTTATTACAACCCAAAATGATTACTTGATAAATTTACAGTTAATTGCCATTATCTGCCACAAGTTATAATTATACATAATTGATTCTCAAAAGTAGATGGTCTGATCTACAATAGATCTACCTCTGCAGCTATAGCAGCTACAACATCAACGGGAAGACGCGGGACGCTTCCCACGCGCTTGCGCTGGGTCTGCTGGAGTCTGGCCATCTTTCCTAACTGTTGTTGTGTGATGAAGAAATAAAGCAAGGGTGAGCAGCAAGCCCACCAAAATAATATGTATAATGATTAACAATATATGAGCCTTCTCATAGTACTCATGAAAGTCTTGGTCAAAAGAAATGAACCAAGTTTGATATCTTAATGCGATGAAGTCGCAAAATATTCAGTATATATACATATATACTTTTCAAAATATTGGAAGTCCTCTTCCATGCATAATATACACGAAGTCCCAGTGTATAACTGTATAAAAAAAATATCGTTGCAAGGTGATCTCATATATCTAACCTTGTCTCAACGTTTTTCTGAAAATCTTTGTCATTCATAAGACAATTATTAATTAGATATAAGTTTAAAAGATGAGGTTACCAAATACCCCAATATACTTATATCTTTCCCAATACTACTTGAACTACCACCGTTCAAGTTATAATCAGTTTCAAAAGTTCATCACATAGATGAGACTACAAGACAAGATTTGAATAGATTCAATCTTTGAAATATTATTGAATGAAATAAAGTTACGAGAATACTTTATTTAGTCCCGATATATATATATCCACATATATATATCTCTAAAACATTTCCTGGAACCTCTGTTATGTAAAGTACGAACAGAGTTGCAATATCCAATGAATTTGGAAGGAAAAAAAAAACCTTTGGCATAAACCAGATATCTTGCTGATCAGGCAAAGATACCCATAAGTAACCTTTTCTACTAGTAGATGGACGAATTCCCCACTGGTCATCACCCTGGTCATAATTAGGACCTTATGCTGGACTGCCACTCAGCCACTTATGCATTTGATGGACTCCCACTGAGCCACTTACACTATCATGGACGCCCACTGAGCCCATGTTGCTTATGCCGACTCAATAGATGGACTTACTTCCCGAACGTTGGGTAAGTAATCAATTCATTTACCAAAACTGCAACCTTGTTGCGAATATAAAATACACCACAGAGCCGGATCCCTCAGGTTTTAAGCGAGTATTTAAATCCCCTTAAAAAGGAAGATCTTAAATATAAAATTGAGTTTTGGGATTCGCTCTAACTTTTAAAAATCATTTTGAAGACTCGAAAACACTTTATAGAGTGTTTGGAGTAAAGCTGATTTAATGAAGTAAATCAGTCCCCAGAATATTTAGAAAATGACTGAATATTATTATTTAAATAATATTCCCATAAAGAATAATCTTTATAAAAATAATTGAAGTAGAAGTATTAAAACTTATACTTGAAACGAGTATTAAATAACCAAAGATATACTTATATGAAAGTATTATCTTTATTTGAATAATCGAAAATAAGTTTGATTATTGACACCTTATTCTTTAATAAAATAAAGAATATACCTCAGCAAATAATCGGAGTCATAGATCCTCAAATGAATATTCAAATAATATTCATTAAATAATATAAACTGAGTCATACGCCCTCAAATGAATATTCAAATAATATTCAATAAATAATATAAAAGAGTCATAAGCCCTCGAATAAATATTCAAATAATATTCAGATAAATAAATAAAAGGAGTCATAAGCCCTCGAATGAATATTCAAATAATATTCAGATAAATAAATAAAAGTTAAAGTTATCGAATAAACCTTATTCAATTAATAGTTTTAAAAACTATATCCATATATATATATATAAATAAATAAATATATATATATATATATATATAATATACTCGGGAACATCGACTCCCGGTTTTAGAAATATGTTCACCTTTTATCCCCTATACTAAGGGTATACGCAACTACTTGCTTATTTCTAGCATAGGTATTATGCAACTATAAGCATTGAAATCAACAGATAGATAACCAGATTACGAAACAGACATGCATATATACCATATTAGCATGCTCCAATATATCGCAAAATTTGCTAATAACAATCATGCAATATCACAAGATAATGCATATACATATATTTACATCACAGCAACAGTATAACGGGTAGAAAACTTGCCTGAGCGACTGGGGGTTACGAATGGCTCGGGACGAGTCTGGTAACCTATAAGCAACAAGTAAGTTGGAATTAAACCAAAGTCACTTGTAAATCTATACTTTAACTAACTTAGACTCTAACGCTCGTTTTGCGCTCACTGATTCGCTTAAGTCACTGGGTACCCTCGGCTCCACCATTTTTAATAATTTAACCTTTACGAGTTTTAAAGCGATTCCTTCGCGAGTGTCTTACCAACTTCCTAACACACTTACCATAAATGTTTCATACATTAATTAACCCTTTTTGGTCTTTAACCTATGTTTCAAAGTAAGGCGAGGGAAAAAGTTTCGTTCGCGAAACGCCGTTACTTGAAACGGTCGTTTCTCCTAAACCGTGCATCGGAATCGAACGAACTACATATCAAAACGAAGCTCGTAACATGAGCTATCTAAAAATGGCAGTGGTCATAATCTAGCAGGGGGTTCTCGGGTCCTAATGTTATGCACAAAAACAGTCTAAAGAAAATCGGACGTTACGACGGCTATGTTTACGCGATTTCCCAAATTTAAACCATTCAAAAACCATCACAATTCAACCTCAAATCAATCATACAACCAACATCCATCCTTATCACATCATAACAACCCCAACCAATTCAATTTAATCATTCATACTCATGCTTAAACTTAACTTTAATCATACTTAAGTTCCTTTAAATCAAAACCACAACAATTACCATTCCATTTCACTACCATTCCAAATCCCAAACTCTAAATCATAACAACAAGCTACAATATCAACCCACTAATCAAAATCATCTTATAATATATAGGAATCTAGGGTTTGGAGATGGTATACCTTCCTTGAAGTGGTGGGTGGAGCTAGGAAGCCTTAAGAAGCTTTGAGAAGTCTTAAGAATGCTTGGATCTTCAAGAAAACAAGAAAAAGTTCAAGTTAAAAACTTGAAAACACTATTCATTGTCTTCTTCTTTGATTAAATGAAGAAGATTGAGAAGGAATTAATGGCTTAAACTCATGATATAGTCCTAACTAAGCATGAAGATGATTAGGGAATTATCTTACCAATTTAGGAAGCTTGGATCTTGGATTTTGAATTTCTCTTGCCTTTTGAATAGTGAAAAGCCATGAGCAATGAAGAACAAAGCCTTGGTTGCTTTTGATTTTTGATGAAAATGATTTTACTTGGCTTGGTTGATTGGTTTTTGTGCTTGCTTTAGTCAATTACCTTCTTGCCCTTGAAATTGTGTGGTTACAAAGCTACCACACCTCCTTCCTTCCCATGTCATGCTTATGTCATCTTCATGATGTCATCCTCCCTTCCTTGTCCTCTTTCTATTGGTTGGATGACATCCTTCCCACTAATCCCTTTGATTAACTTCCTAATCGTTTGCCTAATGACCGCTGATCTGTTATACGGTTCGCTTAACTTTCGTTCTCGTTTATCGTTTGAAGGATCATACCCGGGATCTTATTACTTAGGTTCCCTTAACCTTTCTCAATACATTATATTCCTTTTTATGATCCTCTATTATAATCCTTTAATTTAAATCCTTTTTATCCTGTTACCTTATACTCAATTCTCTCCGTATCTTGTGGATTTCCGGGAAAAACCAAAGTGTTCGGAATTGGATTCTGACGATCTTTACATACACTTATATACTTCATAGAGTACTAATAATATCCCAGAATATCCATAACAGAACCCCTACATAGTGTGGCGTGAAAAGTTTTCTCATTCAGCTAAAACACTATTCACAAGGGTTACAAAAAGTTGAAAAATTTTGGGGTTATTACAGTCTCCCCTCCTTAAAAGGATTCCGTCCCGGAATCAAACAGAAAACAAATGGGGATACTTTCTTAGCATTACTCTTTCTAACTCTCGAGTCAATTTTCCCACATTGTGGTTCTACCACCAAACTCTGCCTAGTTTGATAATCCTTCTCCTAAGCAGTTGTTCCTTTTTACTCTATAACCCTTCCTGGTTGCTCCATATAGGTTACGTCGGGTTGCATATCTATGCGCTCATATGCCTCTATTTATCTGGCATCTGAATTACACTTCCTTAACATTGATACGTGAAACACGTTACGACCTGCTACATGTTCGGGGTTAGGGCTAGCTCATATGCTAACTTCCCAAACGTCTTAATATATCCAAGGGTCCAACAAATTGTAGACTTAGCTTTCCTTTCTTTCCGAACCTCATCAATCCTTTCCAAGGGATACCTATAACATTACTAGGTCCCCTATTTCATACTCTTTATCCTTTCGTGTCAAATCAACATACTTATCATGTCCATCTTGGGCTACTACCAGCCGTCCTCTGATTAGATCTATCATATCCTTGGTCCTTTGGACTACTGCGGGTCCGAGCATCTTGCGCTCTACAACTTCATCCTAACATAAGGGAGATCGACATTGTCTTCCCTCAAGGATCTCATAAGGCGACATCTCGATAATGACATATGATCTATTGTCGTAAGTTAACTTAATCCGCGTTAAGTGATCATTCCAAATTCTTTCAAGTCTATTGCACAGACTCTCATCATAGCTTCTAACATTATAGCTTTTGCTTCTCAATACCCATTTTTTTCCAGTTCGTAATTGCTATCACCTTCCGTTCCTAATATTATACTGGTTATACTTTTGCTCGTTAGCGTTCTATAACCTTTTAATAACCACGTCAACCTTAGTATCACGAATGTGTTTCCATTCCGAATACCACCAAAACTTTATTACTCCTTCTTCAGCTGTTTCTATTTTCGAAAGCTTAATCCTTCATATAGAAGTAAAGGAATTTGTTGAGAGATCACTATGATCATGAACACTTGTTATATCGCATAGTTAGTACAGAAGGTGGCCAGCCTTTAGTACTTGACAAGCAATTAAACAATAGCTGGTATCCTACTCGGCTTCTATCACACAGATAGATAGTCATTCGGCAATACCTCCCCTTCTGGAAGGGTTGTTCTTCTCAGCTTACATGAAATGAAAAGAAGAGAAAAGAATGAATTGAAGAGAATTGTATATTCATAAAAAAAAAATTTTATTGCCATAAAATATCTGGCTTGGAACCTACCTCTGAACTATAGAGGTTTGTCATAGAAGAACAAAACATATATGTATTTATATCAACATCAAGTATTATAGCATCGCATTTCACATGCCTAAATATTTTTTCCATTCCATCCATCATTCTATGGACCCATGCTCTTCCTCGAGCTTATACACAATCACCTTTGAAACTCCCTCGACATCGAAAATCGAATCTGGGATCTCATTCTAGACATCATCGTTACTTAAATTCTATGCTTGCACCGCAACCTTCCTCGTATAATAATACGACTCTCTATTGATAAGAAAGAATAATAATTCACTAGGTAGATACTCTACTTAATTAGTCTATCAATGATAACTTATACACTACCACGACCCGATTAGTGGTACTCAATCTCAACACCCATTCCAATACAACTCTCACGGTTGTAATCAGTTCATTACTCGCAGAATCATTGCTGCCTTACTATGGTCCACCACTGACCTACTGTAGTCATTCATTTTCCATGAAGTCTTAATAGCTAACCATACGGAGTCCATACATCTCGTATCAAATCCTTCTAAGGAGGTAACATAATCACCCTTCCTGATTCATGAAGAACACTCCTGATCCTGACACACATACATGACATGAAGCAGATAAAAGTGCAGAAGAGTTTCAATCAAAGCAACGATAGCAGGTTAATACCATTCTTAATCATACGCCCTAAATAGAGGACTTAAGTCAAAGGTTCGTCTAGTCCTTTTTGAAACATGGTTCTGGCTTATCTCAAGATAGGACCTTCTAAGATAGATAGCCCGTTCATGGCGATTACACGAATTAAACCTTTACCAACTACTATTACGGTTGGGTATTGCACGGTCATCAGAAGGAATGTCAATCTTCCTAACCATAATTCAACCTTCACATTTTTAACCATCATCACTGTATTCTTTTGGCACACGCGCCTATAATTATCCACTTACCTTTAAAGTGTCGGCCACCTCTTGGCCTTTCCTGATAGTAAAATTTTCCTTACAGTCAATGTCACATTAACCACCTCCAAATAAATTTTCTACCTTATTTCAATCACAGCTTATGTGAAAATGCTTTCCTTAAAATCTGCTGAGTAAAAAAAAAATCACCATTTTTCCATAAGTTATTGCCTCAGTCTTTAGAGGTTAATCACTGTCATGACTGACTCTCAATCATAATTAGAACATCTTTTATCTTAAGTCCTAATTGCCCTGAACAATTTCGACCATTACTGGTTCGATCCATACTTTCTCGTGGTTTAACACGTGCCCCACTTGGCAACATTATAATTATGTCATATTTCCTTTATCAACATTTTTATTCTTGAGAATTTCGAATATTTCCTTTCTCCTTGTAAAACCTCTAAGGTTATCCTTCAATCGTTCCTCCTATATTCCCTATATACAGGGCATATCAAAATACCATTTACTGATACTAGAACCATTGTCTATATACTTCTGAAAAATTTTCTCCACTGATCCTTAAAGGTTATTATTACCTTAATGCTTTCCAATTCATACTGTCAAAACTCATACTATCCCTATCAAGGGTGAAATGCCAACCTTTATGCATTCCCCTAGGATTCGTTTTAAGTTACCGATGTTCTATCCTTAATTCCACCTTTAAAAAGGTACAAGCATCCTTCCATGGATAAATAAAGTCATATATCCCTGATATGGGTATCTTATTCAATCATTCCCACCTCGATAGTAAATGCCTAATTTCACAATAACATCTGTATACAAAATGAGGTTAATCAAAATGGCCTCCAAAAGATAACAACGGTTATCCGCTTTTCTTGCCTAATCTGGTAACGATAACATGGATGTTCTGGAAGATATTGGTCGTGTTCAACGTGAACTTCTTCTTAATAATTCCTTATTTAATTCTGTTGTTTATCTCAACAGTCACCTCAATGTTGGGATATCTTTCATACCTGGCGTCTCCCTTTCTGGGTATCAAGCCACCGGTCTTACATTTCACATTATTGAAGGTCACTTCCTTCATCCAATTTTTCCTGATTTCTTACTTTCTTGTCTCCTCAGTCTATCCGTGTCTCGATATTTATCCTTCGAACTATCTCAAGGTTTCCTCGAATCCTCCCAACTTAAAGGGGGTACAATATATGTATCTCTTATGCCTTCAACCATCAATTTTAACTCATGGTGGATCATCATCATCCTGACGATTACATACTTTTCTATTTCTATTGCTATGAGTCTTTAGGGTTTCCTCATACCCAACTCCCTTATCATTCCTCAAGCTCTATTGCCGTTATATTCCTTTCCACTTCAATTTCTTTTTATTTTCCTTTCTCTTATCATTATTTCATGAACCAACACAACATAAGCATTGATTTCAAACATCCCGTCATTCTGGATTCGTGTCCTCAGAACGAATCTTGACAACTTTTACAACTTAGATTCATAATTTATCATACTTGTCTGCCTTTGTTCTGGCTCTAAAGCTTTTACACTATCTCCTTATCTTTGGGAATTACTTTCCCGAAAACAATTGACTGGACTTAAATCAGTTTATTATAATCTCTTGCTCCGTGCCTTCCTTGGTCTTTCACCAGCGGGTGGTCTCTCTCTTAGGAGGGTAAGTGATAAAAATAGTCTTTTTGAGATTCGTCAATCATTTAGAATCTCAAATGATTCCTATATTTCCTTTAGCCAGGCTCTTGCCTCGACTGGGTCAACCTGTTCCTTGGAACTCTGAGAGCTGAGAGACTTACAGGTCCTGAAAGAATTTCCTACCGCATTGTTTCCTCAAGGTGGTGGTTGGGGATAATAGTCTAAGTTCTTTTTAGACAGGTCCATGAATTGCCGTATAGGAGTACCGTCTCGGGTCTCCTTTCCTTACTCGACTTTCTGTTTCCTTAGTATGAAATGTTTCATCCTACTCCCCATAATTGGGGTCATCTTTTAATTTAAAATCCTTATTTTCCACTCCATTATGTCATGGGTTCCTTCTATCTTGATGGTGACCTCCCTGACTATCACGTTCAGGGTTTGCCCTAAATCTTATTGCTTGAACTATGACTTTCATCTAAGATCTCATCTTTAAGCTCTTGAACATTTGGAATCCAAATTCTATAGGAATACCTCATTATTCCCTTATCATCTTTCTCGGTATTAATCTCATATTTATTTGTTGGCTCTCTGCCTTCATTCATCACCTTTCTCTGGCACCGTATGCTCTTTTCCAATAATTCGGTCTCTATTGCAATCTCAAACAGCTTTTCGGTACCGGCTCCGGTTACCTTCACTACTATTTCCAAAATCTCTTATAAACTCTCCCAAAGACATTATCATCTTGAGTCTCTCCTTTTTACTAAGGGCATCAGCCACCACATTGGCTTTCCCCGAATGATAAAGAATCTCCCAATCATTATTCTTGATTAGCTCTAACTGCCTCCTCTGGCATATGTTGAGCTCTTTCTACGTGAAAATGTACTAGAGCACTTATGGCTTAGGTAATTCTCGCACTTCTCTCCATACAAGTAGTGCCTCCAATCTTTAGGGTAAAACTATTGCCACGAGCCTAAGCTCATGGGCGGGGATATCGAACTTCATATTACCTTAATTGTCTTGACATGTACGCGATTATCTTGTTGTGCTGTATAAGAAGCACCCTAATTCCTTATGCGAAGCGTCTCTTCCAAATCACAAAATCTCCTTTTTCCATCCGGCAACGCCAACATAGGGGCCGTCACCAACCTTTGCTTCAGTTCTTAACAGCTGTTCTCGCATTTCTCTGTCTATTCAAACTTCTCATTCTTATGAGTAAGCCGCGTCAAAGGGGCTGCGATCTTCGCAAAGTCCTGTACCAATCTACGATAGTAGCCGGCCAATCCTACCTCTGGGAGTTGCCCTAACCATGGTCATCAATTCCTCAGTGGTCCTTTATTCCTTGTCAGGATCCTTCACGGAATCCTCCTCAGCAACAATCCCTTCTAGGATAACATCCTCAACCGTTACATCCTCAATATCAACATCATCCGGTCCTGCGTTAGGACACTCTATCGGATCCACAATCCGATCTCCAATTAGTAATAAAATATCATCGCACTGTTGCTCCTCAACCTCAGGGTTCGGAGTCCCGCTACCATATACGATAACGAACTACGCTCCTATCACGATATTTATAAGGGTTCCCATAAGGGTTTTAACTGTCAGTACTACGTTAGGTAGCCCGACTATGAACTTGGCAAGAGTTCTTATTATCTTAGTTAACTTATTATCTTAACGTCCCATCATCTCTGAGGTTTATAACGCTTAGCTCTGATACCATTTCTGTAACACCCCCAGATCCGGGGTCGAGGATCCGGGTCGTCACGGTCTTTCTTTCCACAATATCACTTCACTTAATTAATAATAATAACCTTATGCTGTGACCCCACACTAACACACACCACAACCCGTTATAGTCTCAGAGATGAAATTTAAATAAGTACAAGTCTTTGAATCCACAATTTAAAAGTTATTACAACCCAAAATGATTACTTGATAAATTTACAGTTAATTGCCATTATCTGCCACAAGTTATAATTATACATAATTGATTCTCAAAAGTAGATGGTCTGATCTACAATAGATCTACCTCTGCAGCTATAGCAGCTACAACATCAACGGGAAGACGCGGGACGCTTCCCACGCGCTTGCGCTGGGTCTGCTGGAGTCTGGCCATCTTTCCTAACTGTTGTTGTGTGATGAAGAAATAAAGCAAGGGTGAGCAGCAAGCCCACCAAAATAATATGTATAATGATTAACAATATATGAGCCTTCTCATAGTACTCATGAAAGTCTTGGTCAAAAGAAATGAACCAAGTTTGATATCTTAATGCGATGAAGTCGCAAAATATTCAGTATATATACATATATACTTTTCAAAATATTGGAAGTCCTCTTCCATGCATAATATACACGAAGTCCCAGTGTATAACTGTATAAAAAAAATATCGTTGCAAGGTGATCTCATATATCTAACCTTGTCTCAACGTTTTTCTGAAAATCTTTGTCATTCATAAGACAATTATTAATTAGATATAAGTTTAAAAGATGAGGTTACCAAATACCCCAATATACTTATATCTTTCCCAATACTACTTGAACTACCACCGTTCAAGTTATAATCAGTTTCAAAAGTTCATCACATAGATGAGACTACAAGACAAGATTTGAATAGATTCAATCTTTGAAATATTATTGAATGAAATAAAGTTACGAGAATACTTTATTTAGTCCCGATATATATATATCCACATATATATATCTCTAAAACATTTCCTGGAACCTCTGTTATGTAAAGTACGAACAGAGTTGCAATATCCAATGAATTTGGAAGGAAAAAAAAAACCTTTGGCATAAACCAGATATCTTGCTGATCAGGCAAAGATACCCATAAGTAACCTTTTCTACTAGTAGATGGACGAATTCCCCACTGGTCATCACCCTGGTCATAATTAGGACCTTATGCTGGACTGCCACTCAGCCACTTATGCATTTGATGGACTCCCACTGAGCCACTTACACTATCATGGACGCCCACTGAGCCCATGTTGCTTATGCCGACTCAATAGATGGACTTACTTCCCGAACGTTGGGTAAGTAATCAATTCATTTACCAAAACTGCAACCTTGTTGCGAATATAAAATACACCACAGAGCCGGATCCCTCAGGTTTTAAGCGAGTATTTAAATCCCCTTAAAAAGGAAGATCTTAAATATAAAATTGAGTTTTGGGATTCGCTCTAACTTTTAAAAATCATTTTGAAGACTCGAAAACACTTTATAGAGTGTTTGGAGTAAAGCTGATTTAATGAAGTAAATCAGTCCCCAGAATATTTAGAAAATGACTGAATATTATTATTTAAATAATATTCCCATAAAGAATAATCTTTATAAAAATAATTGAAGTAGAAGTATTAAAACTTATACTTGAAACGAGTATTAAATAACCAAAGATATACTTATATGAAAGTATTATCTTTATTTGAATAATCGAAAATAAGTTTGATTATTGACACCTTATTCTTTAATAAAATAAAGAATATACCTCAGCAAATAATCGGAGTCATAGATCCTCAAATGAATATTAAAATAATATTCATTAAATAATATAAACTGAGTCATATGCCCTCGAATGAATATTCAAATAATATTCAATAAATAATATAAAAGAGTCATAAGCCCTCGAATGAATATTCAAATAATATTCAGATAAATAAATAAAAGGAGTCATAAGCCCTCGAATGAATATTCAAATAATATTCAGATAAATAAATAAAAGTTAAAGTTATCGAATAAACCTTATTTGATTAATAGTTTTAAAAACTATATCCATATATATATATATATATATAAATAAATATATATATATAATATACTCGGGAACATCGACTCCCGGTTTTAGAAATATGTTCACCTTTTATCCCCTATACTAAGGGTATACGCAACTACTTGCTTATTTCTAGCATAGGTATTATGCAACTATAAGCATTGAAATCAACAGATAGATAACCAGATTACGAAACAGACATGCATATATACCATATTAGCATGCTCCAATATATCGCAAAATTTGCTAATAACAATCATGCAATATCACAAGATAATGCATATACATATATTTACATCACAGCAACAGTATAATGGGTAGAAAACTTGCCTGAGCGACTGGGGGTTACGAATGGCTCGGGACGAGTCTGGTAACCTATAAGCAACAAGTAAGTTGGAATTAAACCAAAGTCACTTGTAAATCTATACTTTAACTAACTTAGACTCTAACGCTCGTTTTGCGCTCACTGATTCGCTTAAGTCACTCGGGTACCCTCGGCTCCACCATTTTTAATAATTTAACCTTTACGAGTTTTAAAGCGATTCCTTCGCGAGTGTCTTACCAACTGCCTAACACACTTACCATAAATGTTTCATACATTAATTAACCCTTTTTGGTCTTTAACCTATGTTTCAAAGTAAGGCGAGGGAAAAAGTTTCGTTCGCGAAACGCCGTTACTTGAAACGGTCGTTTCTCCTAAACCGTGCATCGGAATCGAACGAACTACATATCAAAACGAAGCTCGTAACATGAGCTATCTAAACATGGCAGTGGTCATAATCTAGCAGGGGGTTCTCGGGTCCTAATGTTATGCACAAAAACAGTCTAAAGAAAATCGGACGTTACGACGGCTATGTTTACGCGATTTCCCAAATGTAAACCATTCAAAAACCATCACAATTCAACCTCAAATCAATCATACAACCAACATCCATCCTTATCACATCATAACAACCCCAACCAATTCAATTTAATCATTCATACTCATGCTTAAACTTAACTTTAATCATACTTAAGTTCCTTTAAATCAAAACCACAACAATTACCATTCCATTTCACTACCATTCCAAATCCCAAACTCTAAATCATAACAACAAGCTACAATATCAACCCACTAATCAAAATCATCTTATAATATATAGGAATCTAGGGTTTGGAGATGGTATACCTTCCTTGAAGTGGTGGGTGGAGCTAGGAAGCCTTAAGAAGCTTTGAGAAGTCTTAAGAATGCTTGGATCTTCAAGAAAACAAGAAAAAGTTCAAGTTAAAAACTTGAAAACACTATTCATTGTCTTCTTCTTTGATTAAATGAAGAAGATTGAGAAGGAATTAATGGCTTAAACTCATGATATAGTCCTAACTAAGCATGAAGATGATTAGGGAATTATCTTACCAATTTAGGAAGCTTGGATCTTGGATTTTGAATTTCTCTTGCCTTTTGAATAGTGAAAAGCCGTGAGCAATGAAGAACAAAGCCTTGGTTGCTTTTGATTTTTGATGAAAATGATTTTACTTGGCTTGGTTGATTGGTTTTTGTGCTTGCTTTAGTCAATTACCTTCTTGCCCTTGAAATTGTGTGGTTACAAAGCTACCACACCTCCTTCCTTCCCATGTCATGCTTATGTCATCTTCATGATGTCATCCTCCCTTCCTTGTCCTCTTTCTATTGGTTGGATGACATCCTTCCCACTAATCCCTTTGATTAACTTCCTAATCGTTTGCCTAATGACCGCTGATCTGTTATACGGTTCGCTTAACTTTCGTTCTCGTTTATCGTTTGAAGGATCATACCCGGGATCTTATTACTTAGGTTCCCTTAACCTTTCTCAATACATTATATTCCTTTTATGATCCTCTATTATAATCCTTTAATTTAAATCCTTTTTATCCTGTTACCTTATACTCAATTTTCTCCGTATCTTGTGGATTTCCGGGAAAAACCAAAGTGTTCGGAATTGGATTCTGACGATCTTTACATACACTTATATACTTCATAGAGTACTAATAATATCCCAGAATATCCATAACAGAACCCCTACATAGTGTGGCGTGAAAAGTTTTCTCATTCAGCTAAAACACTATTCACAAGGGTTACAAAAAGTTGAAAATTTTTGGGGTTATTACAACTGATTTGGATTTGAGAGGTGACAGCTTCACTTTCTTGACCGCCCTTGACTTTGTCCTTTTTGGCTTGCTAAGAATTGGTAAGCGGAAGTCAGGAATTGGTATGTTATCCCACTCTATTGGCTCATCCTTTGGCACAATAGGTTCACCATGTATATTCCTGTAGGGATCCACCACCCTTATGTCTTCAAATACCACAGAGGGCTTTGATGCTTGAGTTGTAGCTGGTGTGGGTTCCTTAGGAAATTGATCTTCCAATTCCTTGTCAACAATATCCAGTTTCCTTTTTTGTTCTTCTAGCCAATTCTTTCTTCCTTGGGGATTTCTTCTGTTCTTCAATTTTCTTCTTTGATTCAGCAGCTTTAGATGGATGAGAGGGAATTTGTTGAGATGAATTCACAGCCTGTAGCTTGGCCAAGATAGCAATCTGCTCTAGAGCAGCTTGCTTCTTTTCTTGCTTTAATCTGGCTTTTTCTTCTCTCTTTGCTTGAGCAAATTGTAGATGTCCAGCTACCACACAAATTTCCTTTCCATTTCTGAATATCTTAGCAATTCTCCTTTTTGAAGCTGAATCAGCTGGATCTTTATAGAAGACAATTGACCTTGACAGAAGCTTCTTCTCATCAGGCTTGGGTGTCTCATACACAGTGTCCAAGGGGTTCTTCAAAGATGATTTTGGATAATTTGCCCTTGGTTTTAGAAATGTTTCAGCCTTTGGAGACTTGATGCAGGAAGATTGTCCTTTTTCCAGATAATTCATGCTCATCTCATTCACACTTATTTGCTTGACTTGAGAGTGATGGATGGCTGACTTAACTGGCTCCTTGACAAGTTCAAACTTTTTCTATATCTCCTCATCAATCATCTCCCAGTTGATCAAACTCAACTTTCCTTTTTCAGCAACTTTCAAGTTTGCTGCTGCTGCTTTAATTAGATCTATACCATCTGCAACTGGTGGCTTGGAGACAGTAATTGAAGGTACAATTACTTTGCTGATTTGTACTTGAAGTTTCTCCCTCTCACTTGGTTCTCTCTCCCCCTTTTTGTTATCATCAAGTTGAGGAGTTAGGCCTTGTGCTTTAGCCAGTTGCATGAGAAGATTTGTCTGAGTCTGTTGATTTTGAAGAAGGGTAGCCACTGAATTCTCAATAATTTGAACTCTATCTTCCAGCTTGGCCAGCTTTTTTTCAGAATCTGATTCTCTCCTCAGTCTCAGTAATAGATCTTGCATGGTACCATATGGCATGACTGAATCCAGCTTCTCAGAATTATAGGTCTTCAAGTCAGCTATATCCTTTTTGAGTTCATCCATACTCAGATTCTGTCTTAATTGCTGGATCTTCATGAGATGTAGAGAGTCTAGGTGAGCTTGAAAAATAGCATTGGTACCAGCATCTGAAGTTTTCCTGAAGGGCCTTTTGAATAGCCATAACTTGCTTAACCAAAAATACACCAAATTGTCCTGGTGTAGATTCCTTTGTCCATGCCCATTCAGGTAAATTTGAAACAGAACTTGGGCCTTCATCTCCCCCTAAGTTCATGCTTCCATCCAAAGAAACAGAGTTATCATCATTAGAATTTACTTCAAATTCTTCAGATGGCTCACCAGCTTGAGAAGGCATCCTATTGACAGCAACTTTATCTCTTTGAAGAGATTCTGAGGTGTGTACTAAGTTCAAAGTCTGTTCTGCCTCCACATTGCCCTGAGCAGCCAAGAGTTGATAGGCTGACATAGGGTGAGTAAAAGTGTCAGCATCCAAGGAAATGTTATCAATTACAGCTTTGTAATGTTGCTGAAATTGTCTTTCCTTTTCAGCATCATCCACAATCATTGACTCACTAGCAATGGCTGGATCCACCCTTATGGCTTCTGTACCTGCTTTTCTCTCAAAATCTCTCTTTTGTTGCATCAGGGTCTCACCCTGGCTCCCCACCCTCACACCCTCACCTTCACCTACTAAGGGGGACTCCTCTCACTCACTTTTGCCAATCCTGAATAAATGGATTGTTGATTTTCACACTTTTCCTCTCCTTTTGCCTGGTAGCAACCCAGCCTCTCACTCAATACACTCTCCTCTCTCAGTCCTAAGAGTGACTATACAACCACTAAATCTTCTGCACTTGAAATAATTGAAGTTTGAAGTTGTGCAGAGATACTCGACGGATAAGTGATATCCGTCGAGTGAGTGGTAATGCTATCCGACGGATAACTGCTGTTAGGCATATCCATCGGGATACAATCACTACTCGACGGATGAGCAATATCCATCGAGAGAGTAGAAATGAATGAGGTGGGAGGAGAAACTATTGTTGACTCTGTGTTGATTGAAGATATTTGGGGCACAGATGTCACAATAGAATCTGAAAGAATTGGCAAGTGAGCCAACAAATCATCTAAAAGATGATGCTCACTTGCACTAGATTTTGGCTTCCCCAACAGAGTTAAAGAAGGGGAATCAGGAATTGAAGTGTTTATCATATCCACTTCCAGAGATTTTGTTGGTGAGTATGATGTTTCAGATGCTTCTATAAATAGAGATTTTGGCTGTGACTCCACATTTATTGGAGCCACATCAAACTGAATTTGAGAGAGTGCAGGGACTGTGTCTTTAGCACCAGTTTGTACTGTGTGTATGCCATGTGCATCCCTAGAGGTTTTAGATTTCTTCTTTCTTGTGTAAGTTTGAGGTGAGCTTGTGTCCCTAACCCTTTTGGTATGTGCTCTTGGCTGAGAGCTGTGTTCAATAACTGTATCCTTTTGGGAGGATGTAGCTAGAAGTGAACTTTTATCCTTTTTAAGCACTACAGTTTGTTGGGAAACTGCAGTGTGGCTAGGCTGGGATTCACTCAACTCTCCAACCTTATTCTTGGGGTTTCTTTGATGTTCACCCCTTCCCTCACCTAACTTACCCTCCTTCACACTCCCCTCTTTGGCTTTGGTGGATTTTTCAACTGGTACCTTTTGAGAGATACCAGAGGGGGTTTTCTTTGATTTGGATTTAGAAATAACAGTAGTTTTGGCAGCTTTGGTAGGCAACTGTTTGGTCATTGTCACAGTTGCCATAGCTACTCCTGAACTCAAAGAAATAGTGGAGGTTGGAATAGTTGTAGGGATGGATGAACTTACCTCACTTACCTGAGGTGTCTGCATTACAGGAAAATAGAACATTGGCACATCCCTGTGATGGTTGGCTCTGTTCAAATCTGCAATGAGTCTTCTCTCTTGAACCCAACAAGCCAGTTTGTTGTTTGGATTCTCAAACACAATTTCTTGGCATAGATGGTTAGCCAATAACATGAAAAATCTAGCATAATACACATTCTTTCCTCTTTTAGCTAACTCACCTAGTTTAAAACCTAACTCAATCAAGACAAGGTCACTGAAATTGTAAAATTTATCTGTAACTATCATGTATAGCATGTTAAGCATGGAAATGTTCACAGAATCAAAATTATTGACTTTTCCAGAGAAAACCTTAGTAACTACATCACACATGAAACTCCACTCCTTCCTAAGACCCATTCTTCTAATATCACTCAGTTTAGAAGTATGAAGTGCATAATGCATGGGATTAAGCATATTGATAATATCAGTGTCAGTGTGTGGTGAAGTCATATTATTATCAGGAATTTTGAAACATGCTTTTATCACATCACTATTGATACAGAACTCATTACCTTTGATGGTTAGAGTGATGGTCTTGTCAGTGGAGTTGTAGATTGCAGTGGTCCACATCTCTTCAACAACTTCACAGAAGATTGTGGGTGATTCCAGCATGGCGTAATTTAGCTTGCAGTTCTTCACAAAGTCCATCATCTTGTGATAGTCCTCTGATTGCTGAATACCCTTATTGACCAATGCAGTGAAGTTGTTCTTCTCATAAATGAACCCAGTTTGAGACATAATCTTTACTACAGGTGCCATTGTTAGAGAAAGAAAGCTTGAAGAGAAAGAGAATATTTGCTTGAGAGAGAATGAAATAAAAGCAGTTGAATTTGAGAATGATAAAAGAAAATAATTGGAATGAAATAAGCTTTTATACTATCTCAAAAATAACTGACAAAAATAATAAAGAAAAGTAAATTAACCAATAGAAATTGCCTAAAATAGCCGTTTAAAAGTAAACTGTAAAAATTCCCCCCATTATCCGTCGTGTAATGCTTACAAACTGTGAGTATACTCGATGGATAATGTTCGGGAGATTAACGGCTGAGATTTAGACAATTCGACGGATGAGGATAAACTGATATCCGTCGAGTCATAAAGTTTTCCAGAAAAATAATTGACTTTTATTAGCAAGTAGTATATCGACGGATGACTAAACTCGATGGATAAGGGTCATCCGTCGAGATGCAAATTTTGACTTAGCCAAAATTTCATCCAAGACTTAAAAATTAACTAAATTTCTGGCTACATTACAACTTACAAAATAACTCAGATAAATTTAAGAGTAATTAAGCATACCTAACTCACTTACCAACCTCGAAAAGATGGATTCATCCAGTGGCTTGGTAAAGATATCTGCAAGTTGCTTCTCACTTGGAACAAAATGTAATTCCACAGTACCATTCATCACATGTTCCCTTATGAAATGGTACTTGATGTCTATGTGCTTTGACCTTGAATGTTGCACTGGATTTTCAGTGATGGCAATTGCACTTGTGTTATCACAGAAAATAGGAATCCTCTCAACTTGCAAGCCATAGTCTAGCAATTGATTTTTCATCCATAAAATTTGTGCACAACAACTGCCAGCAACAATATATTCAGCTTCAGCTGTAGAAGTAGAAACTGAATTTTGCTTTTTACTGAACCAGGACACAAGCTTGTTTCCTAGAAGTTGACATGTTCCTGTTGTGCTCTTTCTATCAATTCTACAACCTGCATAATCTGCATCTAAATAACCAGTTAGATCAAAGCCAGAATCTCTAGGGTACCAAATGCCAAGTTTTGGTGTTCCCTTGAGATATCTGAAAATTCTTTTAATAGCTATCAGGTGATATTCTCTAGGATCGGCCTGAAATCTAGCACATAAACATGTAGCAAACATTATATCTGGCCTACTAGCTGTTAAGTACAGAAGTGAGCCAACCATGCCTCTATAACTTGAAATATCCACAGACTTTTCAATAGTGTTTAGTTCAAGCTTAGTTGTAGTGGCCATGGGAGTTTTTGCAGATGTGCAATCCATTAGATCAAACTTCTTTAAAAGATCAAAAATATATTTAGTTTGACTAATGAATATTCCATCACTAACTTGCTTAACTTGCAAACCAAGAAAGTAAGTTAGTTCTCCCATCATACTCATTTCATACTTACTTTGCATCAATTTGGCAAACTTTTTGCAAAGTTTCTCATCTGTAGAGCCAAAAATAATATCATCTACATAAATTTAAACAAGTATGCTAGAGCCATTAACATTTCTGAAAAATAAAGTTTTATCTACAGTACCTCTTGTGAAGTGATTTTCCAAAAGGAACTTTGATAAAGTATCATACCAGGCTCTAGGTGCTTGCTTCAGTCCATAAATTGCTTTCAGAAGATAATAGACATATTCTGGAAAATTTGGATCCTCAAAACCAGGAGGTTGACTGACATATACTTCTTCCTCCAAATCTCCATTCAGAAAGGCACTTTTGACATCCATTTGATAGACCTTGAAATTGGCATGGGCTGCATAGGCTAAGAAGATTCTGATGGCTTCAAGTCTTGTAACAGGAGCAAAAGTTTCATCAAAATCTATTCCTTCTTGCAGACAATAACCCTTAGCAACCAATCTAGCTTTATTCCTAATTACTATGCCATTTTCATCCATCTTGTTTCTGAATACCCACTTGGTGTCTATTGGATTCTTTCCTTTAGGCTTGGGTACCAGCTTCCATACTTTATTCCTTTCAAATTGGTTTAGCTCCTCCTGCATAGCTAAAGTCCAATCAGGATCGAACAAAGCTTCTTCTACCTTCTTTGGTTCTTCATTTGACAGAAAGCTGCTGTATAGACATTCTTCCTGAGTTGCTCTTCTTGTTTGAACTTTAGAAGAAATATCACCAATGATAAGCTCAAAGGGGTGATCTTTTGTCCATTTCCTTTGCTGAGGTAGATTAGCTCTAGATGAAGAGGCCTCATGATTGTCTTGATGTGTGATTGAGTTTTGATTGCTAGAAACTCCCCCTGAGTTTGTGGATCTTTGATTTGAGAAAGGAGAATTTTCTGTAGGTGATCTGTCTTGACTTCCTGCTCCTTTTGATAACCCGACGAATGGTGAATTTTGAGTACTGACGGATGAGGCAGGTTGTCTTCCGACGGATAACACAGATTGCCTTCCGACGGATGAAGCATTATGCAACTCAACGGATGTTGAGTTTTGTGCTTCACTGGTGGTAGATTTGTCTGCATTATCCTGAGACACTGTTTCTTGATCACTCTCATCATCACTTTCATCACTAACCATCTCAATATTGTCGAATTTGAGGCTCTCATGGTAATCTCCATCTTCCAGTCCTTCAATCTTTTTATCATCAAACACAACATTTATAGATTCCAAAACAATGTTGGTTCTTAGATTGTAGACTCTATATGCTTTACCAACAGCATATCCAACAAAGATTCCTTCATCTGCTTTAGCATCAAACTTCCCATTTTGATCAGTTTGATTTCTCAGGATATAGCATTTGCAGCCAAAGACATGAAGAAAGTTTAGAGTTGGCTTCTTGTTCTTGAACAATTGATAGGGAGTCATGCATCTTGCTTGATTAATCAGAGAAATATTCTGAGTGTAGCATGCAGTATTTACAGCTTCAACCCAGAAATATGTTGGTAGTTTAGATTCTTCAAGCATTGTCCTTGCAGCTTCAATAAGTGATCTGTTCTTCCTTTTCACTACTCCATTCTGTTGTGGATTCCTTGCTGCTGAAAACTCATGTAGTATCCCATTTTCTTCACAAAATACTCTCATGACAGAGTTCTTAAACTCAGTTCCATTGTCACTCCTGATTCTTCTAACTTTAAAATCAGGATGATTGTTGACTTGCCTTATGTGATTGATGATGACTTCACTAGCCTCATCTTTAGACTTTAGAAAATATGTCCAAGAGAACTTTGAGAAATCATCTACAATTACTAGGAAAAATATTTTCCTTGAGATTGACAATACATTGACTGGTCCAAACAAGTCCATGTGAAGCAGTAGTAATGGCTCTTCAATTGTTAAATCAAGTTTCTTCCTGAATGATGCTTTAATCTGCTTCCCCTTTTGGCAGGCATCACACAGTCCATCCTTTGTAAACTCCACTAGAGGAATGCCTCTTACTAGTTCTTTCTTTACCATCTCATTCATGGTCTTGAAGTTTAAATGGGATAGCTTCTTGTGCCATAGCCAACTTTCATCTTGACTTGCTTTACTGAGAAGACAAGTTACAGATTCTGCTTTAGTTGAGTTGAAATCAGCTAGGTACACATTTCCTCTTCTCACACCAGTGAGAACCACTTTGTTGCTTTGATTATTAGTCACAACACAGGCTTCTTTGTTGAAGGTTACTGAATTGCCTTTGTCACAAAGCTGGCTGATACTCAACAGATTGTGTTTGAGACCATCCACTAAGGCAACCTCATCAATGATGACATTGTCCTTTGAAATCAAGCCATATCCCACAGTATAACCCTTGCTGTCATCTCCAAAAGTAATACTTGGGACAGCTCTCTCCTTAAACTCTGTGAGCAGGGTAGAATCACCAGTCATGTGTCTTGAACAACCACTGTCCAAGTACCAAAAATTCCTTCTGTTTCCCTGCACACATCAAAATCAAATCAAGTTGATTTTGGTACCCAAGTTTCCTTGGGTCCTGCCTTGTTAGTTTTCTCCTTCTGTTTCTTAGGTCTTAACTCATTTGACTTAGGAATTTCAGATTCTTCCTTAGTCATTTGGGTTGGGCCTTTGAAACCATTTAATGCAACAGAATTATCATGCATATTATGGCTACCAGGAAATGGCATGCTTGGTGTAAACATGTTATTCCAGTAGGGCATGCTAAATGGCATTTGAGGCATACTGTATGCAGCATAATATGGATTAGGTGCAAATGGCATATTAGCAAACTGTGCAATAATGTTCTGTGTAGGCATAGCATTAACAGGCATGGGAGGCATTGCATTCATGTTAGGAAATTGAGACTGAACAGACATGGGAGTAGGAATGGCAGATTTGCAATTAACAGATAAATGATTTACACTACCACACTTGACACAGATTTTTCTAGGAGCATATTTATCAGGTGTGTAGTTATTGTGTTTGTTAATCCCTACTTTACCATTCCTGTTGTTTTTCCTTTTAGTCTCTGTTTTTCTCTCAATTTTCTCAAGTTTGTCACTTAGTTGTTTGACAGTCATGTGACCAACATTAGCCTTTTTCCCTTTCTTAACTTGACTTGACTCTCCTGAAACAAAGTTCTTGGAAACAGACCCATACTTCTCATTTAGCTTGATTAGTTTGGCTTTGCTAATGGGCTTGCTCACAACCGACGGATGAGGATTTTCATCTTTCGACGGATAACACTTTTTGTTATCAGACGGATAGTCCTCATCATCCGCCGAGTCTACATCTGTCAGCAAACCATCTACCAAATTAGGTTCTAGTTTCTCTTTATTCTTTTTCCAGGCTTCATCACAAAAAGACTCAATTCCTTGAACTTTGGTGATTTGAGCATGGACATCCCTAGATGTTTTCCCTGCTTTAATCACCTCTTGTTCACGCTCGAGCTGCTTCTTTAAAATCTCTTCCTTTTTCAAGGACTCAGTTAATTCCTCCTTGGCAATCTTACACTCAATTCTTAGTTTCTCAAAATCAACAAACTGGGACTCAAGCACATTATTCCTCTCACTTAAAAACAAGTTGTTTTCTTTGATTTTAGCATTTTCTTTAGTAAGAGACTTAAGTGTAACACACAAATGATACAATTCTGTAGACATGTCATTTATGGCATCATTACACTCACCTTTAGATAAATGTGCAAGGTTTGTAGTGATTACCTGATTGCTTGAGGAACTTGTCTCTGTTTCATCAGACTTGGCCATTAGGGCTAGATTGACATAGCTGACATCTTCATCTTCATCCAAACCATCTGTTGCCCAGTCATTCTCTTGTGTAATAAAAGCCCTTTCCTTTTGTTTAAGTAGATCAAAGTATTTTTGCTTATAATCCACAGACTCAAACCTTTTCTTACTGGAATCTGACTTTCTACACTCATTTGCAAAATGCCCTGCCAAGCCACATTTGAAACATTTGAATTTTGACTTATCCACCATGTTTCTATTTGGCTTGGCTGCTCCAAAGTTCTTTTTGAACTTGAGCTTGGCAAATCTCCTGGAAAGAAATGCTAGGTGCTCATCAATGTCTTTCATGTCATCTTCGCTCAATGAATCTTCACTTTCTGCTGCAAGCCCCTTGACCTTGTTCTCACAGACCTTAGAAGTTGACTCAACAGCTTCCATCTTCACTTCCTTCTCCTTTTCCAAATCAGCAACCAGTGCAATGGATCCTCCTTTCTTCTTTCCTCTCTCCATCCTTTCATCCTGCTCTATCTCAAACTCATTGGTCTTCAGGATGCCATACAGTCTCTCCAAAGTAAACTCTTTATAATCTTGTGAGTTTCTTAATGAGACTGTCATTGGTTTCCATTCCTTTGGAAGAGCTCTAACGAATTTCATATTAGAGTCTTTAGTCTGATAGACTCTTCCATGCAACTTAAGAGCATTTAGTAGTTTTTGGAATCTACTAAAAATGTCAGTGAGTGACTCACTTTCCTCATTGTGAAAATGCTCATATTGCTGAATCAAGAGCTGCATTTTATTTTCTCTAACTTGCTCGGTGCCATCACAGATTATCTGTATAGTATCCCAGACTTCCTTGGTAGTTTTGCAGTTAATAATGTTGTCAAACATGTCTGCATCAACTCCATTAAACAGAATGTTCATGGCCTTTTTATCCTTCCTGACTTGTTCAATGTCAGGATCAGACCATTCGTGCCTTGGTTTGGGAACTGATGGCTCGTTTCCTGTTACAGCTCTCATTGAAACATGAGGACCTCTTTCTATGCAGTCCACATAGGCCTCATCTTGAGAAAGCATATGAAGATGCATCTTTACCTTCCAATGATGGTAATTATCTTTATCTAGAAAAGGAATCTTGACTCCAACGTCTTTCTTGTTCATCTTGCTGAATTGTTTTGATCTTTAAACTCTTTTTAGATTAAGAGCTTGCTCTGATACCAATTGTTAGTCCCTTAACAATATAGAAAGAATTACAGAAGGGGGGTTGAATGGAATTCTTGAACCTTTTTCTCAAAATAAACATGTTCAACTTGAATATAGATATAAGTGTTTTGATTAGCACAATGCGGAATAGAAACTTAACTGAATCAAAACATAAGTAATTAAAAACAAGAGTCTTTAAAAACTTTCTGGTGGATTTAAACAATTCCACCAGAGATATATATTATATATCGAGAGGACTCTATGTGCAAGAATGCTCACAGCTGCTTACAAATCGAACTGCTGAGAATACAGGGAAATGCTAATGATTCTGCTTACAAAGATTTCTCTATTTTTGTTTCTAAACACTCTGTTTTTCTATTTGCTACGTTCTTGGTTTATATATTACCAAGATTACAAAGTCAAAAAGACTGAATAAATATAAAAACTATCAGTCTTAAGCTTTGCTGCTTTTCGTCCTCTATTACCCAGTTAATGGGCTTCCACAGTAGATTTGTATACATCTCGACGGCTGTGCTCAGCTTTCACTGTTCAACTACTGTTTGAATTCTTTACATGATCATCCGTTGGTTTCTATGAACATCCGTTGGATATATGATCATCCGTCGACTTTCTGAACATCCTTTGATGGCTTCATTGATCATCCGTCAATTGTTATATTAAACATCCGTTGATAGTCATTTGATCATCCGTCGATGGCTTTGTTAATCATCCGTCGGTAGCTATTTTGGCACTTGACTTCATTTAACTTATGCAGAATTACAAGACATCATTTATATACAATTAATCAACCTATTCTGCATATCTAGTTAAAGTTAACATGACTTACAGGCTACTACACAATCTATACAAAGATGTATACAGAACTGTGCTACAGACTTATTATTACATAAGCTACTCCCTCGATGGATAATAAGTTAACATCCGTCGGGACTATAATGAGTTATCCGTCGGGATTATAATTCTTATCCGTTGAGTGCTACTTTATTTCACTAAGTAAAATCCACTAAGATGTTTTGTTTATGAAATCATCAAGTACACAATATATGCACAACAAAGAGCTCAACATGCGCCAGGAGAGGTGGTTAGAGCTAATTAAGGATTACGATTATGAGATTCTTTATCATCCAGGGAAAGCCAAAATGGTGGCTAAATGCCCTTAGTATAATGGAGAGACTCAATAGAAAATGTCTTTGGGAGAGTTGATAAGAGATTTTGAGAAAATGGAAATAGAAGTGAAGGTAACCGAAGCTGGTACCGAAAAGCTGTTTGAGATTGCAATACAACCCGAATTATTGGAAAAGATCATATTGTGCCAAGAAAAAGTGATGAATGAAGGCAGAGAGCCAACAAATAGAGAAGAGATTAATACCGAGAAAGATTATAAGGGAATAATGAGGTATTCCTACAGAATTTGGGTTCCAAATGTTCAAGAGCTTAAGGACGAGATCTTAGATGAAAGCCATAGTTCGAGGAATAAGATTTAGGGCAAACCCTGAATGTGATAGTCAGGGAGGTCGTCATCAAGAAAGAAAGAACCCATAACATAATGAAATGGAAAACAAGGATTTTAATGTATAAGATAACCCTGATTATGGGAGAAGGATGAAACATTTCATAATGAGAAAATTGAAGTCGAGCAAGATAGGGAGAACCGGGATGGTGCTCCTATGGGGCAATTCATGGACCTGCCTAAACAAAAATTATACTTTTATTCCCAAACACCATCCTGAGGAAACAATATGGTGGGAAATTCTTTCAGGACCTTTAAGTCACTAAGCTCTCAGAGTTCCAAGGAACAAGCTGACCTAGCCGAGGCAAGAGCCTGGCCAAAGGAAATATAGGAATCATTTGAGATTCTAAATAATTGGTGAAGCACAAAAGACTGTTTTGTCACTTACCTTCCTAAGAGAGAGGCCACCCGCTGGTGGAAGGCTAAGGAAGATAGAGAGATAGTGTAAAGCTTTAGAGCCAGAACAAAGGCGGACGAGTATGATGAATTATGAATCTAAGTTGTAAAAGTTGTAAGGATTCGTTCTGAGGACAAGAATCCCAGAATGACGTGATGTTTGAAGTCAATGATTAGTGGGTTCATGAAATGATTGTAAGGGAAAGGAAAAAAAACTGAAGTGGAAAGGAATATAAAGGCAATGGAGTTGAAGGAATGATAAGGGAGTTGGATATGAGGAAACCCTAAAGACTCGTAGCAATAGAAATAGAAAAGTATGTAATCGTCAGGATGAGAGTGATTCACCATGAGTTAAAGCTGATGGATGAAGGCATGAGAGATACATATATTTTATCCCCTTTAAGTGGGGAGGATTCGAGGAAACCTTGAGATAGTTCGAAGGATAAACAATGAGACGCGGATAGACTGAGGACACAAGAAAGTAAGAAATTAGGAAAATTGGATGAAGGAAGTGACCTTCAAGAATGTGAAGTGTAAGACCGGGGGCATGATACCCAGAAAGGGAGACGCCAGGTATGAAAGATATCCCGACATTGAGATGACTGTTGATATAAACAACAAAAGTAAATAAGGATTTATTAAGAAGAAGTTCACGTTGAACACGACCAATATCTTCCAGAACATCCATGTGATCATTACCAAATCAGGAAAGAAAAGCGGATAACCATTTTTATCTTTTGGAGGCCATATGGATTGACCTCAACTTGAATAAGGATGCTATTGTGAAATTTGGTATAGACTATCGAGGTGGAAATGATTGAATAAGATACCCTTATCAGGGATATATGACTATTTATCCATGTAAGGATGCAAGTACCTTTTTAAAGGTGGAATTAAGGATAGAACCTCGATAACTTGAGATGAATCCTAGGGGAATGCATAAAGGTTGGCATTTCACCGTTAATAGGGACAGTATGAGTTTTGATAGCATGAATTGGAAAGGATTAAGGTAACAACAATCTTTAAGGATCAGTGGAGAAATTTTTCAAAAGTATATAGACAATGGTTCTAGTATTAGTAAATGGTATTTTGATATGCCCTGTATCTAGGGAATACAGGAGGAACAATTCAAGGATAACCTTAGAGGTCTTACAAGGAGAAAAGGTAATATTCAAAGTTCTCAAGAATAGAAATTTTGATAAAGGAAATATGACGTAATTATAATAATGCCAGGTGGGGCACGTGTTGAACCATAAGAAAGTATAGATCGACCCAATGAGGGTCGAGATTGGTGAAAACAAGAAGGACCCAAGATAAAAGACATCCTAAGTATGATCGAGAGTCAGTCGTGGCAATGTTGACATCTAAAGACTAAGGCAATGACTTATGGAAAAAAATGGTGATTTTTTTTTCTTCTCACCAGGACTTAAGAAAAGAATTTTCACATAAGAAGTGATTGAAATGAGGTAGAAAATTTATTTGGAGGTGGTTAAAAAAAATGACATTGATTGTAAGGAAATTTTACTATCAGGAAAGGCCAAAGAGGTGGCCGACACTTTAAGTATAAGAGGACAATTATAAGCACTCGTGCCAGAGGAATACAGTGATGATGGTTAAAGCCATGAAAGTTGTATTATGGTTTGAAAGATTGACATTTCTTCTGATGATTGTACGATACTTAACCGTAATAGTAGTTTGGTAAAGATTTAATCCATGTTAGCACTGTGAGCGGGCTATCTATTTTAGAAGGTCCTATCTTGAGATAAGCCAAGACCATGTTACGAGAGGACTAAATGAACCTTTGAGCTTCATGTCTCCTAATAAAGACATATGGTTAATAATGGTATTAACCTGCTATCGTTGCTTTCATTGAAACTCTTCTGAAATTTTATCTGCTTCATGTCATATGTGCATCAAGTTCAGGAGTGTTCTTCATGAATCATGAGCGGTGATCATGTTACCTCCTTAGAAGAATTTGATACGACAGGTATGGACTCTGTATGGTTAGCTATTAAGATTCCAAGGAAAACGAATGACTACCGTAGGTCCGTAGTGGACTATAGTAATGCATCAACGATTCTTTGAATAATGAGCCGATTACAACCGCGAGAGTTGTATGGTAATGGATGTTGAGATTGAGTACCACTAATCAGGTCGTGGTGATATATAAGTTATCATTGATAGACTAATTAAGTCGATTATCTACCTATTGAATATTTATTTCTTCTTATCAATAGAGAGTCGTATTACTATACGAGGAAGGTTGCGGTGCAAGCATAAAATTCTAGTAACGAGGAGGTCTAGAATGAAATCCCAGATTCGATTTTCGCTGTCGAGGGAGTTTTAACGGTGATTGTTTATAAGCTCGAGCAAGAGCATGGGTCCATAGAACGATGGACGGAATAGTAAATATTCATGCATGTGAATTGCGATGCTATAATACTTGATGTTGAGATATATACATATATATGTTTTTTTCTCTTGTGACAAACCTCTATAGTTCAGAGGTAGATTCCAAGCCAGATCTTTTGTGGCAGTATTTTTTTATACAATTCTCTTCAATTCATTATTTTCTTTTCATTCCGTGTAAGCTGAGAAGAACAACCCTTCCAGAAGGGGAGGTATTGCCGAATGACTATCTATCTGTGTGATAGAAGCCTAGTAGGATACCACATGTTGTTTAATTACTTGTCAAGTACTAAAGGCTGGCCACTTCCTATACTAACTATGCAATAGAACAAGTGTTCATGATCATAGTGATCTCTCAATAAATTCTTTTATTTCTATACGTAGGACCAAGCTTTCGAAGATGGAGGCAGCTAGAGATGAAGTGGTACCAAGTACGGTGGTATTCCGATTATAACGTGTTCGTGATACTAAGGTTGACGTGGTTATTAAAAGGTTATAGAACACTAACGAGCAAAAGTATAACCAGTATAATATTAGGAACGGAAGATAGTAGCGATTACGAACTGGAAAAGAATGGGTATTGAGAAGCAAAAGCTATAATGCTAGAAGCTATGATGATATTTTGTGCAATAGACTTGAAAGAATTTGGAATGATCACTTAACACGGATTGAGTTTTATTACGATAATAGATCGTATGTCAGTATCGAGATATCGCCTTATGAGATCCTTGAGGGAAGACAATATCGACCTCCCTTATGTTAGGATGAAGTTGTAGAGCGCAAGATGCTCGGACCCGCAGTAGTCCAAAGGACCAAGGATATAATAGATCTAATCAGAGGATGGCTAGTAGTAGCCCAAGATGGACATAAGAAGTATGTTGATTTGGCACGAAAGGACAAAGAATAGGAAGTAGGGGACCTAGTGCTGTTATAGGTATTCCCTTGGAAAGGATGGATGAGGTTCGGAAAAAAAGGAAAGCTAAGCCCACGAATTGTTGGACCCTTGGAGATATTAAGACGTATTGGGAAGTTAGCATATGAGCTAGCCCTACCCCCCGAACCTGTAGCAAGTTCATAACGTGTTCCATGTATCAATGTTAAGGAAGTGTAATTCGGATGCCAGACAAATAGGGGCATATGAGCACATAGACATGCAACCAGACGTAACCTATATGGAGCAACCAGGAAGGGTTATAGATTGAAAAGGAACAAGTGCTTAGGAGAAGGGTTATCAAACTAGTCAGAGTTTGATGGTAGAACCACAATGTGGGAAAATTGACTTGAGAGTTAGAAAGTGCAATGCTAAGAAAGTATCCCTATTCATTTTCTATCTGATTCCGGGACGGAATCCTTTTAAGGAGGGGAGACTGTAATAACCCCAATTTTTGGAATTTTTGAAACCCTTATGAATAGTGATTTTGCTGATTATGCTGAATAAGAAAAATTTTCATGCCACACCTTGTAGGGATTCTTTTATTGATATTCTGATATCTTATTAGTACTCTATATGGTATATAAATGTATGTAAAGATCGTCAGAATCCAAATTCGAACACTTTGATTTTTCCCGAAAATCCACCAGATACAGAAAGAATTGAGTATAAGGTAACATGATTAAAAGGATTTTAATTTAAGGATTATAAGAGAGGATCATAAAAGGAATATAAAATATTGAGAAAAGTTTAGGGGAACCCAAGTAATAAGATCTCGGGTATGATCCCTCAAACGATAAACGCGAACGAAAGTTAAGCGAACCGTATAACAGATAAGCGGTCATTAGCCAAGTAATTAAGGGTTAATCAAAGAGGTTAGTGAATGATGATGTCATCACACCAAAAAGAAGAAGACAAGTGTAACAAGATGACCTAAGCATGGTGACATAAGCATGACAAGTGGAAAGGATGGTTGGTTGATTGTGAGCCATGCATTTTTCACCATGGTAAAAATCAATTAACAACAAAAGAGTATCAACCAAGCCAAGGAAAATCATAACACAAATTAGAAGTTGACTTTTGCTTTCCAAGAACAAAAGCTCTCGGCCAAAACCAGAGCAGCAAGTCTCATCCAAATAAGCATTGTAAGACCCTCTTTTTGACAGTTCTTTCAATCTGACTTTTAGAAACTTCAAAACCTAACTTTGTGTTCTTGATTTCTTTGGAAAGATCAAGCTTGTAGGAGGCTCCCTAAGACTTTCTAGCTACTCTAATCACTCCAAGGAAGGTATAACACCTCCAAAACCTAACTTTACTTTGAGTATTACGATGGTTTTGATTGTTATAGTAAATGAGAAGCATGATGCTTGTGTGTTTAGAGTTTGGATTGGATTTGTACTGATTTGGATGTTAAAATCTTGTTTATAGTTAATGAAACTTAAGTATAGCTAGTTGTTCATGTGTGGGGTTGTATAAATTGGAAAATCTTGAGGTTTGGGGACTGATGTAGTCAGGTTTGGATGAGGGTTGGTTGTATTGTTGGTTGTGAGTTGAATGGTGGTTGTTTGGAGTGGTTTAAAACTTGGTAATCGTGTAGACATAGCCGTCGTAATGCCCAATTTTATACAACTGCTTGTTCTTAGTGTTCGGGAGAGAGAGATAACTATTGAATCTGTGACGTTGCCATGTTTAGTTGGATTATGTCGTAAGCTTCGTTTTGATATGTGGTTCGCTTGGATCCGATGTACGGTTTAGGAGAAACGACCGTTTTAAGTAACGGCATTTCGCGAACGAACCATTACCCCTCGCCTTACTTTGAAATCTTGGTTAAGGCCCTTAAATGACTAATTGGAGTATGAAACAATTATGTTAAGTGGGTTTGACAGTTGGTAAGGTATTCGCGAAAGCGTCGCCTTAAAATTCGTAACGGTTAATTTATTAAAACTGGTGGAGCCGAGGGTACTTGAACAACTTATGTGATTTGTTAAGCGTAGAAATGACTATAAGCGAACGTTAGGGTTCAATTGGTTAAGGTCTAGTTTCTTAAGTGACCGGGGTTTAATTCCGACTTATATTGTTGTACATAGGTTATCGGACCCACTCTAAGCTTAAGTCTATCCGGGAACACTCATGCAAGTTTTCTACCCGTTATACTGTTGTTGTGATGTATATATATATGCATTATCTTGTGATAGATGCATGATGGTTATTAGCAAATCTTGCGATATATTGGAGCATGCTGATATGGTTTATATGCATGCCTGTTTCGTAATCTTGATATCTAATTGTTGATTCAAATGCTTATAAGTTGCATAATACCTATGCTAGAGATAAGCAGTAGTTGCGTATACCCTTAGTATAGGGGACCCAAAGATGAACATTTTCTAAACCGGGAGTCGATGTTCCCGAGTATATTATATATATATATATATATATATTTATATAGATATAGTTTTCTAAACTATTAATTGAATAAGGTTTATTCGATAACTTTATTTTATTTATTGAATATTATTTTGAATATTCATTTGAGGACTTATGACTCCGCTTATTTTACTTAATGAATATTATTTTGAATATTCATTCGAGGACTTATGACTCCACTTATTTTATTAAATAATATTCTTTATTTTATTAAAGAATAATTTTTCGATAATCAAACTTATTTTCGATTATTCAAATAAAGATCGTACTTTCGTATAAGTATATCTTTGGTTATTTAATATTCATTTCAAGTATGAGTTTTAAAACTTCTACTTTAATTATTTTTATAAAGATTATTCTTTATGGGAATATTAATTAAATAATAATATTCAGATATTTTCTAATATATTGGGACTGATTTATTTTATTAAATCAGCATTACTCCAAACATTCTTAAAAATGTTTTCGAGTCTTCAAAATGAATTTTAAAAGTTAGGGCGGATCCCAAAACTCATTTTTATATTTTTAGATCTTCCTTTCGAAGGGGATTTAAATACTCGCTCAAAACCTGAGGGATCCGGCTCTGTGGTGTATTTTATATTCGCAACGAGGTTGCTGTTTTGATAAATGAATACCCAACGTTCGGGAAGTAAGTCCATCTAATTGAGTCGGCATAAGCGATAGGCCGGGGTACGGTCTATCAAAGTGTAAGTGGCTGGGTGGCAGCCCATCAACGCGTAAGAGGCCAGGTGGCGGTCCAGCACAAGGTCCTAATGAGGCCAGGGTGATGACCGGTGGGGGATTCATCCATCTACTAGTAGAAAAGGTTACTTATTGGTATCTTTGCCTGATCAGCAAGATATCGGGTTTATGCCAAAATTCTTTTCTTTCCAAATTCATTGGATATTATAACTCTGTTTATACTTTTCATAACAGAGGTTTCCAAGGAAAGTATGAGATATATATATAGGTGTATATATATATCGGGACTTAATGAAGTATCTCGTAACTTCATTTCTTTTGAATGATATTACTAAGATTGAATCTGTTCAAATCTTATCTTGTAGTCTCATCTATGTGATAAACTTTTGAAACTGATTATACCTTGAACGGTGGTAGTTCAAGTAGTATTCGGAAAAGATATAAGTATATTGGAGTATCTTGTAACTTCATCTTTTCAACTTATATCTGGTTAATGATTATCTTATGCATGACAAAGATTTTCACAAAAACGTTGAGACGAGGTTAGATATATGAGATCACCTTGCAACGATATTTTTATACAGTTATAAACTGGAACTCTGTGTATATTATGCATGGAAGAGGACTTCCAAGATTTTGAAAAGTATATATATATATATATACTGAATATTTTACGATTTGGTCGCGTTAAGATATCAAACTTGGTTCATATCTGCTTGACCAAGACTTTCATGAGTACTATGAGAATGCTCATATATTGTTAATTATAATACATATTATTTCGGTGGGCTTGTTGCTCACCCTTGCTTTCTTCTTTCATCACACAACAACAAATAGACAAGATGAACAGGATCAAGCTCCCAATTCGTGAGCGGTTAGGAAATATTCCGCAGTTTCCTGTAGGCGTTGATGCCGTTGTAGCTGAGGTAGGAACTACCAATAGGCTAGGCTTTCAACTTTTGTTGTACCAGACTTAAGTATATTTATGAATTGTAATAATGGCAAATAATATGTAAATTTATTCAGAAACCCTATTGAGGTGTAATGACTTATAATTGTGGAATAAAATGACTTGTGTTATTTTTGGTATTCATCTCTGAGACTATAACTTATGGTGTGTGTGTGTGTATATATTATGGGGTCACGGTATGCAGTGGTTGGTTGTTTATTAAGATTAAGAGTTGTTAAGGGAATTGGAACTCGTGATAACCCGGATCCCCGACCCCGGATTTGGGGGTGTTACAGATCGCAGAACCATCAGAATTTGTTGAAGTCTGGCTTCATATATGTTACCATGTCTGTAACCTTTCAGAACCACTTTGCATGTAGAATTACTTACAACTTCACAGTCTTCTTCAAATAAATCCACATGATAACCTATGTCACAGATTTGACTCACACTTAGCAGATTGTGTTTAAGTCCTGAGACAAGAGCTACTGTTTCAATGATGATATTCCAAAGATTGATATTTCCATATCCCAGAGTCTTTTCCATGTTTCCATCTCCATAAGAAACTCCTGGGCCAGCTTTCTCTACAAAGTCTGATAGTAGGGATTTATTTCCAGTCATATGTCCTGAACATCCACTGTCCAGAACTAGGATGTTCTTCATGTTGCCCTGCAATCACAAAGACCACTATTGGTTAGTTTTAAGGACCCAGACTTGCTTGGATCCTTTGGCCTTTTTAAGTTTGTTAGCATTTGCAGCGGATTTAGTTTCAGAGTTTATTCTAACATGTTGTTTATCATATTTTATATCAAACTTTGCATCAGACTTTACACTAGAAGCAATTACACTAACTTTCTTTAAAGAAGATTATATTTGATAATAATCATAGTACAAACTATGATATTCCTTACAAGTATAAATGGAATGCCATAAACTACCACAATGAAAACAAGGATTTTGTGGTTTAAACCTAACAGACTGACTCACTCCTGATCTAGGAGGTAAAGAGTTTATATCTTTATTTTTCCTGTAAAAAGAAGCAAGATGGTTAGAGTTTCCACAGTTATAACATTTCTTTCATGGAGCATTAGGAATAGGAATATAATTATTGCTTTTATTCACACCTTCCTTTCCATTCCTATTTTTCCTAGCTTCCTTTACCTTGTTTACATTTCTAATCTCTTTCAGCTTATGCTTAAGCTGCTTATTAGTCATTAAACCTATATTTACTGAAGCTGATTTGTCCTATTTTAATTTGTCAGAAGTTGACTTTTCTTTGACTTATGTTCTAGAATTTTTCATCTTTTCAAAATCAGACATTACAGTTTTTGCTACAAACTTAACAGGATTAACTTTAGGCTTTTCAGCTTTCTTTGTAAAGTTTGGTTTAGATGACACAGTTTCCTTTTCATCTTTATCATCTTCATAACCTAAACCCTCTTTCCAGTTTCCACTACTTAGTATATTCTGAGTTGTTCTGCCAGAGTTAGTCCAAGTTTTGATGATTTCTCTTTCCTTTTCTAATTCAGATTTAAGAGATTTATTCAGCTTTAGCACATCATCTCTAACATACAAAGCATCATCTCTTTCTTTCTGAGTTTGATGGAACATAACTAACTTTTTTTCTAAATAGTCATTTCTGTTTCCAAGAGCAAGACTTTCAGATGTTAATCTTTCATTTGTTAAAGTCTGATCTCTAAAACTAATGAACATGGTTTTAAGATATAATCTTAACTCAGTAATATCATCAGTATGAAAAGCAAAAGTTGTTTGAGGTACCTTCAATTCAGCAGTTCCAGGACTGCTATCAGCATTTTCCATCAAGGCATAGTTCACCTCATCTTCAGAATCTGAAGTGTCTGTCCAGCTTTTCTTCTTTGTGACAAGTGCCTTGCCTTTATCACTTTTTCCTTTCTTGAAGTCAGGAGATATGTGGCCTCTTTCACCATAATTGTAGCATTTGACATTTGATTTGTCTCCTCTGTCAGACTTTCCTCCTTTTCCTTCAGACTTTCTGAATCCTTTCTTTTCAGAACTTCCACCTTTCCTGGAAAACTTCTTGCCCTTTATGAATTTCTTGTAGGCTATCTTTGTGATACCCTTCACCATAAGAGCACACAGTTGCATTATCTATGCATCAACATCCACTTCAGATAAACTTTCAGTTTCTGAATCATCATCATCAGAATCTGATGATTCTGAATCAGACTTTATGATGAGAGCCTTTCCTTTGCCCCTATTTGAGACAACCACTTTAGGAGATTCCTCCTCAGCTTTATGAGCAACTGTCCTTGACTTTCTTTCATGCCTCTTGTTCCTTTGATCCATCTCAAGTTCATGAGTCTTGAGCATACCATAAATTTAATCAAGAGTAGTTTCAATAAGCTCATAGTTGTCTCTTATGGTAGTTGACTTCAAATCCCAATTTTCAGGAAGAGCTAAAAGGAATTTTAGATTTGAATCTTCAAGATCATATTCCTTGTCCACCAGTGACAGATCATTCAAGAGTTTGGCAAACCTATCATATAAATCAGTTAATGACTCATTAGCTTTTGAGTCAAAGTGCTCATAATCTTGAGTGAGTATAGTCTTCCTGTTCTTTTTGATTGCATCAGTTCCCTGGCATCTTGTTTCCAAAGTATCCCATATCTCCTTTGCAGTCTTGCATCCAATTACCCTATTTGACATGACATTATCAATTGCACTATGCAGCAAATGCCTTACCCTTGCATCCTTGGCAATAGATGAGATATCTTCAGGTGTGTATTCACCTTTCTCCTTTGGTATGGTCTTTGCTGGTTGATCAGCAACTGCAACAGAGAACTTGGTAGGCAAATATGGCCCTTCATTAATTCTATCAAGGTATTCTGGATCTGTAGCTTCCAGAAACATAGCCATCTTCACTTTCCATATAGGATACTCAGATGGTCTCAGTATGGGAACCCTAATAGTCTCATATCGACTGTGGGTTTGAGTGTTTTGAGTATCTTGAGTTTTGGTGGGCTTAGTTGGAGTTTGTGTTTCATCAGACATGATTGATTGTTTGGATCTTACTGTATGTGTGTTAACAGAAAGGCTCTGATACCACTTGTTAGGTCACACAACACTATAGAAGGGGGTTGAATATTGTTGGGAAATGTTGTGAACTTGATGATTACATTAACAAAACTCCTTAGTAGATTCAACAGATGATCAGATATAGTCCCGACGGATGACTCAATATAGTCCGACGGATGATGATTTGACATCCATCGAGTGAGTAGTTTATGTAATAATAAGTCATGTAGCACATTTCTGTAAACACCTTTGTATAAATTCTGAAGTAGCATATAAGTCATGTTAACTTTAATTAGATATGCAGAATAGGTTGATTAATTGTAAATATAAGATGTCTTGTAATTCTGCATAAGTGAAATGAAGTCAAGTGTCAAATAGCTACCCGATGGATGATCAACAAAGCTCCCGACGGATGATCAACAAAGCTCCCAACGGATGATCAACAAGGCAACCCGACGGATGATAATCATATACCCGACGGATGATCAATCCAAACATCTGTTGATAGTGACAACACAGTCACATGTGTCGAGTGTTTGCAAAAGGAATGTGGCAGTCTATTCAGCTGGGTTTTTTAGAATAAATAAGCATTACCATTTCCATGCTATTATGAAGATATTCAAAGACGCTGGAATAGAGTAGTGAAGCAGCATGGTATTAGACTCGATAGATTTTGTTTTATTATCTTGTCTTGTTACTAGGTAATCTTGGTGATATATAAACCAAGAGTAGCAAATAGAATAACAAGAAGACTAAGCAAAATACATTCTCAGAGAAACAATTGTAAGTTGTATCCTGTAGCATTTCTCTGTAAGTTTAGTTGTTCATATTTGTAAGCAGATGTGAGCTATTCAAGCTTCACAGGGTTCTCTTGATATATATGTATATATATATATATCTGGTGGATACATTCAGATCCACCAGAAAGTTTTTAAAGACCTGTGTTTTTAATTACTTGTGTTTTGATTTATCTAACTCTTCATTCCGCATTCTGGAAATCAAACACTTATATATTATTAAGTTAGAACCATTTTATTTTAATCTTAAAAAGTAGCCAGAATTACATTCAACCCCCCCTTCTGTAATTCTTGTTGTATTGTTAGGGACTAACAAATATAGTGTTTATATAATTAAATCGATTTCGAACACAAATATGTAACAGTAATAAAGTATATTCAATAAACTCTGTTACAATAGAACAGTTGTTCTCTCTCAGTGATGAACAATATCACTAAGGGATGCTAGGTTACAATGTATAATCTTTCTCGTGAATGATAACACATATAGTGTAAACCCTAAGCTGTGTTTATATAGTACACAGTTACAAGATATCTTCTAATTGATATGGAATATAATTTTGTCTCCTAAAATATATTAATCAGATATTATCTTCTACAAGTCTTCTAACTCTTCATGCATATCTTCTATTGTTTTAGTCACGATCCTTTCCTGTTAATCAGCTGCTTTCCTTATCTGAAGTATCCGCATTTAAGTCCTGATATAAATCCTGACGGCCTTAAGTTCTGATATAAGTTCTGACTTCAGTAAGTTCAGATTTTCAGTAAGTCCTGATATTAAGTTTTGAAAATTAAACACAACAGATTAGACATGACATCTCAAATATATTTAACAAGTTGTGACTACGCGATTAAATAATAATTGAGATTCTCGCGATTTAGTGATATTTGAATAGTTGCAATTAGGCAATAAATTATATTCTAATATTGAGGAATAGAGTCAAATTACTTGCAATTACTTTTGTGATTTATAATGTGTTAATTATATTTTACATGGCTTATTTATTATTGTGATAATGTTAGAAAACTCTTTTAATAAATTTTGTCCGAAATTTTTGAAAACAATTTTATTAAACTTCTAAAATCTCATAGTATTTATGGTATTAATCTTGTCATTTATGGATTTATATTTTAATTACTAAAACTCATTCTTTTTAATCATACTTTTAATAGTTATTGAATTACAAGTGTACCCTTGCATGCAAATTCCACCCAAATAGAAATCAAGAGTAAGACCGACCTTTCACCCTCCACTAACTCCATTTGACCAACTAAATGACCCATAAAACCCTGCATGCAAAACTTTCTAGTAGTAGAAGAAGGATAGAATGGTAAAAACAAACTCCACTTACTACTTGGATGAAACAAAAGCTAGCCAAAGCACTCAATCTCACATCATTTCTCTCACCACACACACTACTCCATTCTCTCCTCTCCATACTCCCTCTCGGCCGCACCCTAAAACCCTCCCCACCCATTTTATTTTCTTCCGCATTTCTTCATTTTCTTATACCTTTCAACTCATCTAAGCAAAGTCATCTTCATTTAGCGTTATATCTTTATTTGAGTTTAGTTTCTTAGTTACAAGTGGTTAAAGCCAAGGGTTTTAACTTTGATTCTTATGAATATAGAGTTGAACTCAATATGGCTCATTAAACTTGAGCAAGAGATGGTCTTGACGAAGTATTTTGCTTCTATTTTCAAGCCATGATCTTGACCTCAAACATTCGGCAATGACTCCCAAGGAGCCGAATGGATTTTTTTTGTTTTAGTTGGTTTTTCTTTTAAAAAGAGACTTTGCATGTAGCTTTCAAAGAACCTCTGATCTTTTAAAATGTATTTCACAAAGTTTCCATCCTTGCATGCCATGATTTTTACGATAAAAATTGAAGTTAGTACTTGCATGTCATGATATAAGTGATATTTCGGACAAATATGTTATGGGACTTAAATTTGAGTTTTTGTACAATGCATGCCATGGTTTTTGCTCTGAAATGATATTATGTTATGTTCCTTGTTAATTCATAATCAAATTTAGTAGCCATCAAGTTGATACCAGGTATTTTTAGTTCGAATTTTTGCTTAAAATCGCATATGTAAAATCTGCTCTGCTATGCTCTCTGTTCTTGCTTTGGTAAATGACTTATATGGCTAGAATTTTGCTCGTAATTTCCATAAAATGAAATTCAGTAGGGTTGTGTATATTGTAGGATAGATTTGTTGGCTTGATTGTTGATTTTGGTGTTAAGTTGGGAGTTAAGGTGGAAGGAGGAACACTAGGCACTAAGTAGCAGAATTTTCACCATAAGTATAGGCTGTTTTAGGTGAGTTTTAGTGAGGCCTTAATAGGCCTGAGTTTACTGGAGTTAGGACTTGAGTTTTACTTGACCCCGGAGGCTTTGATTCATTGAGAAACTTGCATTTAGGTAGGTGCACACCCACATATCCGAGAGTAGCTCAGAACAGGGCAGGACTGCATAAACTTGAACTTTGGTCGATTATAACCATGTCTTAGGCTAGGCCTTCATGGGGCCTTGGCTTAAATAAGTGTAATGCATCCTTAGGAAGTTTAAATAACCATTATAATTAAAAAATTAAATGACAAAAAGTGAGTTTTATGTAAGTAAAAGCAGAGCAGAGGGAATTCAAAAGGGGCTGGGCAGTGTCAACTTTGAGCAGAGGCATAGAGAAGCCTAGGTGAGGCCTTGGCATGAAACCAAGTCTGAGAGTTGGTTTTAGGTCTTAAGAATCCATGGGAATTGGTTTTGTTAGAAGGCCCAATGTATAAATTAAGATTTCTGCCAAGGAGCGCAGGTAGTTCAAACAGGTGCTAGCAGGGAACTTAGTGTGAGTATTGATCTTTGTAAGCCTATAGGAGTGAGGCCTCTGAGTCTTACCAACTTTAGAAGTTAGTTTATAGTCTTATCAACCTTTAGGAAGTGAGTTGGAGTGAATTCCCAAGGTGAAAACATCCCATTTCCACCAAAGCACCCGAACAGCACCCGAAGAGTAGCATTAGGAAGCTTAGTGTTATTCGTTGTAATTTGGACTTAGTGGTGAAGGATCTGAGTGTTGCACAACATCATTAGGTTTAAGTTAAGGTCAGATTAGATAGATGGGAGCATTAGTAATAGTTCTTATGTGTTACTTGCTTATGTGCTTAGGTATTTAGGTGATATTATAGTATAAATAACTAAGTAACATATGTCATGCCATTATGTGATTATGTGACTATGTGGATTACTTGAAATGCATATGATTAAGTTATGTACTTGTGTAATAGTAGTTATGATAAGGGTAAATATTAGTACATAGGTATGTACACTAAGTCTAAGAGCTTATAGGCTTATAAGGTGTT
The DNA here is from genome assembly GCF_009905375.1 of Apium graveolens. Classification (NCBI taxonomy): domain Eukaryota; kingdom Viridiplantae; phylum Streptophyta; class Magnoliopsida; order Apiales; family Apiaceae; genus Apium; species Apium graveolens. The sequence goes on from NC_133649.1 coordinate 94,516,605, forward strand.
AAAGGGTCAATAGTAATGAGGTTAATATAATGTGTAGGTTCTGAAGCGAAGGGGAAGACTCGTGCCTTCAAGATCAAATAATTTTAGAACTGTTGAAAGGCAAGTTACTTACCTCTTTATCCTTATTATTGTTGCAAGTATACATACTTTTCCGTGAATGCTTAGTTGTAATAATCATCATGTCAATAATTATTTTAAATACTTATATTAACTCTTAACCTTGTTAGTACCTTACCTTCAAAATATTTCCTATCCATTAGACCGTGAATAGTAAACTTTCTACCAAATTCCCTAATACGAACCTCATAACACAATCATATTCATAAATATCAAAATACCATCATTGATACAATACAAAGTTGACTTTTATTTGACCTTGGAACTTACCCTCATAGGAATTTCTAATATGCGTTTGACACATCATTAGTGAACTTGAATTCCTTTGTTATAATTCAATGAAAGAAATACTAAACCTTTCCCCGGCATCCATGTTATAAATCAATATAAAATAAATGTTTTTCTAACTTAGTGGATTGGACCTAGACGCACGTCCTTTTCACACGTATTGATAGGCTCACATATAACCTAGGGATCCCATTATATTTTAGAACCCAGCGCGGTTCGGGATTAGTACGCACCAAGCAAACTGTGACGGCCTCAACCCCGGGGTCAGGAGTTGACGTCACTATACACCATTATCAAAAATATAAATAACAGAATTATTATTAAAATATACTAATTTGACCCCAAACCAAGATCTGATCCAGGTTCAAGTATAATTCAGGTTCTCACTAATACAAACTCTTTATTCAACATCTAACACACACTAACTTTATTCAACAACTCCTCAGACCTCATGGCCTGATACAAACTACCTCAGAGGAGTCGGGTCCAGTAGGGACGGGAACATGGGTCGGTCTGACTGGTCCTCTAGGCATCTGCGAGATACACATAACAGTTTGCAAGGGTGAGCATAATCGCTCAGCAGTACCAAAATATGAATAACAGAATAAAACAATAATGTAATAATAATTGGAACAGAGCTGTAATCATGATATCAACATTTCATAATGAAAATCAGGGACAACTGGATATCACTAACTAGCATGCTCGATTAAAACAATATAGTAGTGTGCTGTGTAAATACCAGAGTCCAATTTTAGCATGCTAATCATTTTGTAAAACCGCTATATCAACTACTTATGCTCTTATGTAAATCACAAATCCCAATCAGATACATAGTGGATATAAAAAGACAGCTGATCAGGCTATCAACACCAGACGGCTCTAACTGCCATCCCATTTACCTGTTCCGGAACTCAGAGACTAGCTAGGTCTCTAACCTGCTGGATTAATCGGTTTTATAGTGCGCGCAACTGAATTAGCCTCTTACGCCACCTCAACAGGCCTACTCTGGCCCCAATGTATCCCATATCTGACCGTTTTATCCAGTTTCAAAACACTTGTACCTATCTCATTTTCAAAATCATTTATTTAACCAGCACATATATAAAATCCCTTTCGCAAATCATTTCATTCGAGATAGGTACCTTTCGAAGTTACTTTTCCCCTAAATCATTTGAAAACAGTGACTTATAACTATAGGGGGTACGTAACTTAAAACGTTTCTGTTCCATTACGAGAATAAAATATTTAGCTATTCATATGCACTGAACCATAAAAGAATGGTCAGGGGTACTTACCTTGCAACACTTTACAAAACCCTAAGTAGCTTTCACGCTAACTTTAATCCTGGGAAAACTCGGTCGGAATCTACAGATATAGAATACCCTAATCAGTTACACCGACATGCTTGATATCCTCAAATTCTAACAACTCAATCTGATAACCCGACTCATATTATTAATATTATACACATAATCACGTAATCACAATATTCCGAACATAAATAGGGGTAACACGTAGAATATAGTTATGTACATTTACAACATATTTTTAGAAAATTTTGGCAGCATCTTATTTGTTTATAAGACTACCCGTCGATTACGATCGACGTCAAAAATCACAACAATCCACAATATTATTCCAGCATTTATATAACGTACATCCCAACACCAATCAAAATTAATTATTTAAATCTGAACATATTTTACATAATTATTTTATTTTATTTATTTATAAAATTTAGGACTCAGAACATCGTCATCACCATCCACCGTTGACTCACCAAGTTCATCATCAACGGCGGTAAAATTTTACGGGTACCCGATTAATTTCGGCTTTCCATCATAAATTCTACCAATTATTTTAAAACCATTTTCGACACGAATAATTAATATGAACGCCCACAAAATCCAAACCACCAACCCAACAGTCAACATAACCGTAAGGCCCAACAACAAAAACCAAGGCCCGAATGCACAGGCCCAACAGAGAAACCACAGAGCAGCAACCGCAGCACACACGGCCATGCGCGGCCTACACACACACACACTGCACACAGCACAGCACACACAACACAGCACATATGCACACACAGAGCACACACATGTATATATATATATATATGTATACCAACTGAGCAAAATTGAACCAAGCCAAACTGAAGAACAGCGGCGGCTCACCAAAAAAACAAGCTGGAAAGAAACAGTAAGAGGAACGAAGCCCAGGGAAGCAAAAAGGAAGAAGATGATAGCCGAGAAGAAAAAGCCAAGCAAAACTCGAAGTATTCGAAAGAGAACAGAGAGAATTGAGATACAGTCGAGAGAGAGAGACAAAGAAAAATGATGTTTATCCCCTCCCCCAATTTGATTACTCACCCTCCTGAATTAACCAATGCACGGCACGTGTCCAACTTCGTTGGCACGTGTCCAACAGATTTGCAAAGTTCGATTTCTCCTTTCATATACCAATCTGGAGGCGTCCACTGGGAGACTATACCATTTACTTTGAGATAATCTAGAAACACTCCATTAAAGTATTCACCACCTCGATCTGATCGAAGAGTTATAATACTATGTTTGGTTGTTTTTCCACTTCATACTTATATTCTTTGAACTTTTCAAAGGCCTCGGACTTGTGTTTCATCAAACACATATCCGAATCCAGATCTATCATCTATGAAAGTAATGAAGTATGAAAATCCACCCATGGCTTGCGTAGACATTGGTCCACATACATCTGTGTGTACCATTCCTAGCAAATTTGCAGCCCTCTCTCCATGTCTACTAAATGGAGACTGCAGTGCCACAATGAAGTGAGATTTTCATCATCCCTTTTCTTTTATTAGTTTGTTCAATCTGAAGTAAATTATGTCACATATATACAGACCATTATTTAAAGCACCACGTCCATAAAGAATATTATCTCTAAGAATAGAACATTCATTATTCTCAATAATAAATGAAAATCCAGCCAAGTCTAACATGGGAATAATATTCCTCACAATCGAGGGAACAAAATAACAATTATTTTAAAAACAATAGTCTTGCCCGTAGGCCTATGTAAATGAAATGATTCTACATCTTCAGCAGCAACTCTTGCTCCATTTCCATCAGTAGAATCACCTCCTCTTCCTCAAGAGTCCTACTTCTCCTTGGTCCCTGCAACAAATTGCAGATTTGAGAACCACAGGCGGTATCTAATACCCAAGTAGAAATTTGATTTAATGACATATTCATTTCTATCATGAACATACCTGAATCAGAAGCGGTAGTCTCACTACCCTTCTTCTTCTTCAATTCTGCAAGGTAAACCTTACAGTTCCTCTTCCAGTGCCCCACCTTGTTATAGTGAAAGCAAACAACTTTGCTCTTGGGGTCTTCAGCTTTTGGTGGAACCGGCATTTTTTCACCTACTTTCTTCTTCTTGGAAAGGTTCCTCTTCCTTTTCTTAGGATTGGAACCTTCACCAATTAGAAGAACAGAACTCTTCTTAGGGGGAAAATTCGATTCCGCAGTCTTCAACATGTTGTGAAGTTCAGGCAAGCTGACATCCAACTTATTCATGTGAAAGTTCACAACAAACTGCGAGAACGAACTTGGAAGCGATTGCAAGACCAAGTCTTGGCTCAGCTCCCCATCCATGGAAAAACCAAGTTGTCCAAGACATTCAATCAAATTGATCATCTTAAGTACATGGTCATTCACAGATGATCCCTCAGACATCCTACAACCGAACAGCTCCTTCGATATCTCATATCGAGCTGTCGTCCCCGCCACATCATACAACTCTTGTAGATGCATGAGGATAGTGTGAGCATCCATATACTCATGTTGCTTCTGTAGCTCAATGTTCATGGAAGCTAGCATGATGCATTGAGCAACATTTGCATCATCTATCCACCTACGATACACAACATGTTCATCATTATGTGCATCACTAGCAGGTTCAGTAGGCTTAGGTGAGTTACGTATTCCAGCTTCTCAATCCTGAGAACAATTCTTAAGTTTCGAAGCCAGTCAGCATAATTAGGACCAGTCAATTTGTGAGCATCTAGTATGCTCCTGAGTGATAGTGCAGAAGACATAACGTATAAAATAAATCTGTAAATGATAAACACATAACAACACTTAGCAAATATTCGATTTCATTTCAAAACACTATATGAATCGGGTCTTTATTCATAAGTGGCTCCTACTAGTTTTCCTAATTTATTCAACCCCCTACATGAAAAATTAAGCATTCATAATGCTAGTGGGAATAGGGATCCTACATTCCATTACACAACCCCGGCTGTGGCACGAAACGCCATGTAATGTTCAATAGGCAGACAACTCTTGTCAATTACATCTAATGTTATTCCCTAATCAAACTTTAGCCTCTTGAATAATTAAGTCACGGCTGTGGCACGACAAACTCAATATTCTAAGTCAAGTCTAACCCAACATTCCGTACAATTGAATCAGTCCCCAAAGGCCCACGGCTGTGGCACGTAACGACCTTTAGATTCTTATTCAATGTACACATCTCTATGTAATAGACAAGTATTTCTTATTTCTATATCAAAGCCCTCGGTTGTGGCACGAAACGACAATGATTCAAAAATAAGAACTACTTTCTACCATGTTGGAAGGCTATGACCGACACAAGCCCGTTGTGTCATTGGCCAATTACTACTTGATATTATTTAATTTTAGAGGGATTATATTACGTTACAATCATAATCATATTATAAAGAGATTCTTCCTTTTAAATTAAATATTTCAAATCAATAATCAATAATCAGATGATTCCCAGATCGGGTGGAGCATTGTCAAGAGGCGTCACTTAATAACCCTTTCTTACAGATAGAAATCTGTTATTGACAGAATCATCCTTTCTCTCATATCGAAAATTCATATTCAATTATGTGTTTCACAAACACAAGAATCTCATGATTGTATTCATAATATTGTTCTTAAGGTTATGAAACAATTTCACTATACTAGGTTGTCTAACAAACGCCTTATGTTTATTTAAGTTCACCTAAATCTATCATCGCATGATAAACTAAACATATATCACATATATCAACATGAATAAACATCAAGGTAGGCATGTTATATCATCTAGCACATTAGTCTAAGCATTATACATCTCTATGTATCACATGAAGCATTTAAAATCAATTCAAACGATCAAAAATAGCTTTAAAACACTTCATGGAATATAAACAGTTCAAAACTTTTATATAAACTAAAATTGATCACTCCATTAGATCCGTCTCGGAAAAACGATCCAACGGTATATTGCATGCCCAAAACGGAGTTACGAAACTCCCAGAAAATCAATTTTAAAATCAACAAAAGGCTGTAACGCATTACAGGAACGCGTTACAAACCCTGTAACGCATTCCGGTGATGCGTTACACACCTTTTAAGCCATTTAAGGGTGTAACGCATTCCGTGAATGCGCCACAGGTTTGTAACGCATTCCCGGAATGCGTTACCCCCTATTTTTTTTTTCAGCCACCGCCTGGTTTCTTCTCGAACAGCGTGCCGCTGTTCCTGACATCTCTGTACTCCCGATCTTTCTTTCCGTGCACAATAACAGATAACAGCAGCAGTATATACAAAAGGTATACAAACATATATATATATATATACAATATATACATATATTTACTTATTTAATTATGAATTTTAATTGAAACAACTTCAAAAATTCATAATAAAAAATCTATACATCATAAAATTATGAAAAAAATACCCAGACGATCTACAACACTTGTAGAACCCAGATCAACATTCAAAATTATTCTGAGAAACGATTTCTCATCAGACAAAATTAATCCATAATATAACTTGTAAAAATTATAATTAATTCATACAAGCATATAAAATACTGAAATTTTTACCACAGATCTATATGCATACAACCTATGCTCTGATACCATTGATGGATTTTAAACGCAGCGGGGGCATGGCAAAATACTTTTACACATATAAAATCCAAATAAAAGCATACAGATCATGAATAAAAATTCGAGGGATCGAATCTAACCTTTAAAAATAATTCGGAGACAACGATCAGAGATCCTTAGCAATTGCTCCTCAAGTGTGAAGCACTCCACCGGTATCCACCAAGAAAACGATGTTAAGGAGGAGGAAGGAGGTGGAGAGAATTGGGTTTTCCAAACTTTTTGGGTTTTGTGTGGGTTAAAATAAAATTAGGGTCTATAATAGTGTATTTCTAGGCAAAATTTTCAGCTGAAATTTTCCCATAAATATTATTATTATTATCCCATTTATTATTCTCATTAATAATTAAAACACCTTTTAATCATTAATCCTTTTTCTAAACACTTTAGAAATAATTCTCTCTCTTGATATAATTTCCAAAAATTAAATCCTTTAATTAATAATATTAAGAACTTTTCTTAATTAATTTATAATCAATTAAATCTCATTTAATCAATTATTAAATTTGCCAATTATTTATTTATTTCATAAATAAATAATTATTAGCCATTATTAATTAATTCATCCACCATTAAATCATTCTCTTTTTATGGTGTGACCCTATAGGTTCAATATTAAGCCGGTAGTAGAAATAAATAATAATAAAACTATTTTATCATTATTTATATAAATTCTCTAATTTATTAAATATGATTAATTAATTAATCACATTTATTCTACATCGTGAGTGATGCTTCTCAACATATCGCGACTATCCGGATAATATGAATTCACTGCTTAGAATACCAAGAACCTGTCAGTGAATAGTTACCGTACAATAAACTCCTTCTACCCTACATTGTCCCGATTAAATACAAGGCATGGATCTCGTGTCAAGCCTATCTAATTCAATCACTTGCTTACCATTTACTATGCGTAGTTCTATGCAAATTAGAAACTCCTTTCTAATTTCATTCACTCTGGCCAGAGATTCCTGAACTAGCATAAGTGGATCAGCCTTGAACATTCGCTTCCTTCACTGGAAGGGGTAGATCCTTTATTGATCATACACTATCTTCGTGTATAAATTCCTATACCCAGAAGAGCCCTAATAATTGTCCCTGAAGACTAAGAACTAAACCAAAGCATAGTTCAGTGTACACAAGATGACTATGATGACCTCAAGTCTAAGGATACTTGTACAACTATCACTAAGCGAACAACTGCTGACACGTGAGTGAACTCCGTCAGTTGTTCAGCTAGGCGAGTCATGTTCAGTGAACTTATTCTATAATAAGCACCTACATACTAGCTATAGTGTCACCACACAAATGTCTATGAGAACAGACATCCTTCATAATGAAGCAAGCATAGTATGTACCGATCTTTGCGGATTATTAATTACCAGTTAGTAATCCTATGACCAGGAACTATTTAAGTTTAGAGTTATCATCTTTTTAGGTCTCACTATTATGATCTCATCATAATCCATAAAAAGCTTTACTCTAAACTATGGTATATCTTATTTAAACACTTAAATAGATAAAGCCCGTAATAAAAACAAAACAAGTCTTTATTAATATCAATGAAATCAAAACAGATTACAAAAAAGTTATTCCTAAATCCTTATACATGATTGGACTTAGGACATATTCCTTTCACCACTGCCACCAATGGAACCTAGCTCAAACACTAGCCAGTTCACTAGGTCCTGATACTGCACAGCTCTGAACTCTGAACTAATGAAACGGTCAACAGTTCTAGCCCTCTCTACCGCCATCTGGGTCAATGCTCTGACACGGGCTCGCACCTTAGGGGATGGGGCAGGGATGCCCTAGAAAGGTGCAACAGGTATCTGATCAAACTGAGCAACAAATTCCGGACTCTGATCTTTGATAAAGGAAGTATTCACCACCCTATGAACATGGTAAGGGATCGGTGAAGAGGTAACACTAGGGGCCACAGGAGGTACCGAAGGTCTCATCATGGAAGAACTGGGACCGCAACCGGGAGGGAAATTCCTGACAGCAGACACAGACCTACGTACCCAACGGGGACGAGGACCAGATCCAGGGATGTCTCGAGGCACAAAAGAAGGGACTGGTGGAGGAGGCATAGGGGTCTCCTCGGTAACAGCATCAGGGGGTCTCTCGGAATCTGAGCTATCCGAATCAGAGGGATTCTCCCGAGATGGAGAGCTCGAAATCGCAATAGGCCACTATCAACATAATAAATATACAGGCAAGACACAACCAGATCAAGGAAATTCTATCAAACATTTAATATATGCCAGGGTAACGCCGTCGGAACCCTCGACTGACTCTAAAGGTTTGCTCCTCTATATGAGTTGCTGACTCACTCCTAAAAACTCACATTATCATCCACTCGATACAATCCCTAACCTGAATAAGGGACTTGAACCTGTAGCTCTGATACCAACTGTGACGGCCTCAACCCCGGGGTCAGGAGTTGACGTCACTATACACCATTATCAAAAATATAAACAACAGAATTATTATTAAAATATACTAATTTGACCCCAAACCAAGATCTGATCCAGGTTCAAGTATAATTCAGGTGCTCACTAATACAAACTCTTTATTCAACATCTAACACACACTAACTTTATTCAGCAACTCCTCAGACCTCATGGCCTGATACAAACTACCTCAGAGGAGCCGGGTCCAGTAGGGGCGGGAATATGGGTCGGTCTGAATGGTCTTCTAGGCATCTGCGAGATATACATAACATTTTGCAAGGGTGAGCATAATCGCTCAGCAGTACCAAAATATGAATAACAGAATAAAATAATAATATAACAATAATAGGAACAGAGTTGTAATCATGATATCAACATTTCATAATGAAAATCAGGGATAACTGGATATCACTAACTAGCATGTTGATTAAAACAACATAGTAGTGTGCTGTGTAAATTACCAAAGTCCAATTTTAGCATGCTAATCATTTTGTAAAACCACTATATCAACTACTTATGCTCTTATGTAAGTCATAAATCCCAATCAGTTATATAGCGGATATGTGAAGACAGCTGATCAGGCTATCAACACCAGACGGCTCTAACTGCCATCCCATTTACCTGTTCCGGAACTTAGAGACTAGCTAGGTCTCTGACTTGCTGGACTAATCGGTTTTATAGTGCGCGCAACCGAATTAGCCTCTTACGCCACCTCAATAGGCCTACTCTGGCCCCAATGTATCCCATATTTGACCGTTTTATCCAGTTTTCAAAACACTTGTACCTATCTCATTTTCAAAATCATTTATTTAACCAGCACACATATAAAATCGCTTTCGTAAATCATTTCATTCGAGATAGGTACCTTTCGAAGATACTTTTCCCCTAAATAATTTGAAATCATTGATTTATAACTATAAGGGGTACGTAACTTAAAACATTTCTGTTCTATTACGAGAATAAAACATTTAGCTATTCATATGCACTGAACCATAAAAGAATGGTCAGGGGTACTTGCCTTGCAACGCTTTACAAAACCCTAAGTAGCTTTCACGCTGACTTTAATCCTGGGAAAACTCGGTCGGAATCTACAGATATAGAATACCCTAATCAGTTACACCGACATGCTTGATATCCTCAAATTCTAATAACTCAATCTGATAACCCGACTCGTATTATTAATATTATACACATAATCACGTAATCACAATATTCCGAACATAAATAGGGGTAACACGTAGAATATAGTTATGTACATTTACAACATATTTTTAGAAAATTTTGGCAGCATCTTATTTGTTTATAAGACTACCCGTCGATTACGATCGACGTCAAAAATCACAACAATCCACAATATTATTCCACCATTTATACAACGTACATCCCAACACCAATCAAAATTAATTATTTAAATCCAAACATATTTTACATAATTATTTTATTTTATTTATTTATAAAATTTAGGACTCAGAACATCGTCATCACCGTCCACCGTTGACTTACCGAAGTTCATCATCAACGGCGGTAAAATTTTACGGGTAACCGATTCATTTCGGGTTTCCATCGTAAATTCTACCAATTATTTTAAAACCATTTCCGACACGAATAATTAATATCACAAATATTACTCAATAATTCCCTGCAATAAAAGGAATTTAAAAAAAAATAAAATTTGCAATAATCCAACCCAACAGAACATGAACAGCCCACAATATCCAAACCACCAGTCCAACAGTCAACATAACCGTAAGGCCCAACAATAAAAACTGAGGCCCGAATGCACATGCCCAACAGAGAAACCACAGAGCAGCAACCGCAGCACACACAGCCACGCGCCGCCCACACACACACACACACCGCACACAGCACACACAACACAGCACATATGCACACACAGAGCACACACATGTATGTATATATATATGTATACCAACTGAGCAAAATTGAACCAAGCCAAACTGAAGAACAGCGGCGGCTCACCGGAAAAACAAGCCGGAAAGAAACAGTAAGAGGAACGAAGCCCATGGAAGAAAAAAGGAAGAAGATGATAGCCGAGAAGAAAAAGCCGAGAAAAACTCGAAGTATTCGAGAGAGAACAGAGAGAATCGAGATACAGTCGAGAGTGAGACAAAGAAAAATGATGTTTATCCCCTCCCCCAATTTGATTACTCACCCTCCTGAATTAACCAACGCACGACACGTGTCCAACTTCGTTGGATACGTGTGGTTTTATTTTCGTTTTAACTGATTGGGCACGTGTCGTTTTATTTTCGTTTTAACTGACTGCAAGCCCGACACGCTGTATTAATCTATTTTTAAGGGTACAATTCATAAATAAGTATTAATCAGAACATCGCCAAAATAGGCTTAATATGATACAAATATCCCGAAGTTATTTAAATCTTAAGTTTCGAAATTTTTAAAACAATTTTAAGGTACGCTTTATACCCATTTTTTTAACGAATAACGAAACAACGCGCGGGTAAAACGATTTCCGAAAATTTCCAAAATAATTTTAAAATTCTCAGAATTAATACGAACTTGATAAAATAAAATTTTCGTGACTTTTAAAGAATTTCTGAATTAAATATGGATTTTACAAATAAGCATACTCAGAAAATTATTTAAAAATAAATAATCAACGAAATATTGATTTCTCAATTTTATAAAGTCCTAAAAATAATTATTGAAATTATAAAATTAGAAAACAAATTTTAAAGACAATTCAAATATTTATGGAATTAAAACTACAATAAAATCACTATCACAAGTCAAATTAAATCATATAACTCACTAGTAAATCACACAATTCAATCCACCTAAAAAAAATCATAAATCATAAATAATTAAATAAAAATCAACACTACTGCCAAAAAACCAATACACACATTTTATTTATTTACTTAAACCTTTAATACACTTCCAAATAAAATAAAAATACATGAGTCGTTATACAAACCGCTCGTAAGTCGATGGCCGGAGACACCGATAACCATTTGAGGGCGCGGGTAGACTATAGATATCGATTAGGCGAGATCCGCCATTATGAAATTTTGTATTAGTTAAAAGGGCTGTTCCAAACTCTGAACTTGTAAAGATCTTGAGATTGTTATTCTTTTTGGTTGGGTTATAATCGGATTATCATCATCTTTTGGATTTATAAGTATGTAACATAATTATGGTTCGCATTTGTTTCGTGTTTGTGTGTTGCTTTGGGGTGTGACACTTTACAATTGGCATGGGCTGCATAGGCTAGAAAAATTTTGATGGCTTCAAGTCTTGAAACAGGAGCAAATATCTCATCAAAATCTATTCCTTCTTGTTGACAGTAGCCCTTAGCAACCCATCTAACTTTGTTGATGACTACTAGTGCCATTTTCATCCATCTTATTTCTAAATACCCACTTGGTGTCAATAGGATTCTTTTCTTTAGGCCGAGGTACCAGCTTCCAAACTTTATTTCTTTCAAATTGGTTTAGCTCCTCCTGCATAGCTAAAACCCAATCAGGATCCAACAGAGCTTCTTTTACCTTTTTAGGCTCTTCATGTGATAAAAAGCTATTATTAAGACATTCTTCTTGAGTTTCTTTCCTAGTTTTCCCTCTTGAAGATGCATCACCAATGATCAATTCAAATGGGTGATCTCTATTCCATTTAATCTATTATGGTAGATTAGATCCAGATGAAGAGGCCTCATAGTTATCTTGATGTGTGACTAAGTTTTGATTAGAAGAAACACTCCCTGAGTTTGTGGATCTTTGACTTGAAGTTGGGGTTCTTTCTAATTAGTGACCTATATTGGCTTTCAACTCCTATTGATGGCTCAACGGATGTTGATCTTTGCCTTTCGACGGATGATGCAGATTGTCTCTAACGGATGATGCACTTGGTCTTTCTACAGGATGTTGAATTATATCTTTCATTTGTTGTAGAATTTTCTGCATTATCCTTAGATATTTTTTCTTGATCATCTTCATCATCACTATCATCACAAATCATCTCAACATTATTAAATTTGAGGCTTTCATGGAAATCTCCATCTTGCAGTCCTTCAATCTTTTTATCATCAAACATAACATGTACAGATTCTGTTGTGTATATGTTGTGGACTTGATGATTTCATTAATAAAACACCTTAGTAGATTTAACTTAGTGAAAAATATAGCACTCGATGGATAAGGAATATAGTCCCGACGGATGACTCAATATAGTCTTGACGGATGATGATTTATTATCCATCGAGTGAGTAGCTTATGTAACAATAAGTCATGTAGCACATTTCTGCAAACACCTTTGTTTAGATTCCGTAGTAGCATATAAGTCATGTTGACTTTAATTAGATATGCAGAATAGGTTGATTAATTGTACATAGATGATGTCTTGTAATTCTGCATAAATGAAATAAAGTCAAGTGCCAGAAAGCTACCCGACGGATGATAAACAAAGCTACTCGACGGATGATCAACAAGGCAACCCGACGGATGATCATGTACCCGACGGATAATCAATTCAAACATCTGTTGACAGTGACAACACAGTCACATGCGTCAGGTGTATGCAAAAGGAATGTGGAACCTATTCAACTGGGTTTCCTTAGAACAAAGAAGCATTTCCATTTCCATGCTATTATGAAGATATTCAAAGATACTGGAATAGAGTAATGAAGTAGCATAGTATTAGACTTGATAGGTTTTGTTTTATTATCTTATTTTATTACTGTGTAATTTTGGTGATATATAAACCAAAAGTAGCAATTAGAACAACGAGAAGTCTAAGCAAGTAAACTCTCAGAGAAACATTTTGTAAGCTATATCCTTAGCATTTCTCTGTAAGTTTAGTTATTCTTATTTGTAAGCAGATGTGAGTTATTCAAGCTTCACAGAGTTCTCTCGATATATATATATATATATATATATATATATATATATCTGGTGGATACTTTCTAATCCACCAGAAAGTTTTAAAGACTCGTGTTTTTATTACTTTGTGTTTTGATTCATATTTAATTTGATATTCCTTATTTTGCAAATCAAAATACTGTCATATATATATATATATATATATATCTTAAGTTAGAACATTTTATATTTCTGAAAAAGGTTCAAGAATTCCATTCAACCCCCCTTCTGTAATTCTTGTTGCATTGTTAGAGACTAACAATTGGTATCAGAGCAAGCTCTTGAAGAACAAAGAGTTTAAAGATCACAACAAACAGCAAGATGAACAAGAAGGATGTTGGAGTCAAGATTCCTTTTCTGGACAAAGATAATTACCATCACTGGAAGGTAAAGATGCATCTTCATTTACTTTCTCAAGATGAGGCCGATGTAGATTGCATAGAGAGAGGCCCTCATGTACCAATGAGTGCTGCAACTGGAAATGAGCCATCAGTTCCCAAGCCAAGGCATGAATGGTCAGATCCTGATCTTGAACAAGTCAGGAAGGACAAGAAGGCCATGAATATTCTAGTTTAATGGAGTTGATGGTGACATGTTTGACAACATCATCAATTGCAAAACTGCCAAGGAAGTTTGGGATACAATTCAGATTATTTATGATGGCACTGAACAAGTTAGAGAAAATAAGATGCAGCTACTAATTCAGCAATATGAGCATTTCCATTTTGAAGAAGGTGAAACTCTCACTGATATCTTTAGTAGATTTTAAAAGCTACTAAATGCTTCTAAAGCTGCATGGAAGAATCTACCAAACCAAAGATTCTAACCTCAAATTTCTGAGATCCCTACCAAAGGAATGGAAACCAATGACAGTCTCATTGAGAAACTTACAAGAATACAAGGAGTTTACATTAGAGAGACTGTATGGCATTCTAAAGACTTATGAGCTTGAAATAGAGAAAGATGAAAGAATGGAGAAAGGGAGAAAGAAAGGAGGGTCCATTGCACTGGTTGCTGAGTTAGAGAAAGAGAAGGAGATAAAAATAGAAGCTGTTGAGTCTACTTCAAAGGTCTGTGAAAATAAGGGACAAGGGGCTGGTAGCAGAAAATGAAGATTCTTTGAGCCAAGATGACATGGAGGATATTGATGAACATCTAGCATTTCTTTCCAGATGATTTTCCAAGCTCAAGTTCAAAATGAACTTTGGAGCAGCTAAGCCAAATAGAAACATGGTGGATAAATCAAAATTCAAATGTTTCAAATGTGGCTTGGCAGGGCACTTTGCCAGTGAGTGTAGAAAGTCAGATTCCAGCAAGAAGAAGTTTGAGCCTGTGGATTATAAACAGAAATATTTTGAGTTGCTCAAACTAAAGGAAAGGGCTTTCATTACACAAGAAAATGACTGGGCAGCAGATGGTCTGGATAAGGATGAGGATGTTAGCTATGTCAATCTAGCCCTAATGGCCAAGTCTGATGAAACAGAGACAAGTTCTTCAAGTAATCAGGTAATCACCACTAACCTTGCATATTTATCTAAAGTTGAGTGTAATGATGCAATAAATGACATGTCTACGGAATTATATCATTTGCGTGTTACACTTAAGTCTCTTACTAAGGAAAATGCTAAAATCAAAGAAAACGATTTGTTTTTAAGTGAGAGGAATAATGTGCTAGAATCTCAATTTATTGAATTTGAAAAATTGAGAATTAAGTGTAAAATTGCTAAGGATGAATTAACTGAGTCCTTGAAGAAATAAGAGATCTTGAAGAAGCAGCTTGAACGAGAATAGGAGGTGATTAAGGCATGAAAAACATCTAGAGATGTTCATGCTCAAATCACCAAAGTTCAAGGTATCGAGTCATTTTGTGATGTAGCCTGGAAGAAGTATAAGGAGAAGCTGGAATCCAATTTGGTTGAAGGAGTGCTAATAGATGTGGACTCGACGGATGATAAGAGTCATCCGTCGGATAATCAAAAGGATTATTCGTCGAGTGATATAAACCCTCATTCGTCGGCTGTGAGCAAACCTGTGAGTAAAGCCAAACTTGCCAAGTTAAATGAAAAATATGGATCAGTTTCCAAAAACTTCATTTCAGGAGAATCTAGTCAAGTGAGGAAGGAGAAAAAAGTAAATCTTGGTCATCTGTCTATCAAGAAATTGAATGATAGACTAGAAAAGATTGAGGTTAAAATAGAGGCTAAAAGGAAAAACAATAGAAATGGTAAAGTGGGGATTAACAAACATAACAACTACACACCTGATACGTATGCTCCAAGAAAAATCTGTGTTAAGTGTGGTAGTGTAAATCATCTGTCTGTTAATTGCAAAACTTCCATGCCTACTTCCATATCTGCTCCACCTCCTTTTCCTAACATGAATGACATGCCTTCTATGCCTATGAATGTTATGTCTACACAGAATATGAATGCACAATTTACTAATATGCCATTTGCACATAATCCTTATTATGCTGCATTTAGTATGCCTCAAATGCCATTTAGTATGCCCTACTGGAATAACATGTTTACTAATAGCATGCCATTTCCTGTTAATCAAAATGTGCATGATAATTCTGTTGCAATGAGTGGTTTCAAAGGTCCAACTCAAATGACTAAGGATGAATCTGATATCCCCAAGTCAAATGAGATCAAACCTAAGAAACAGAAAAAGAAAGCTAACAAGGCAGGACCCAAGGAAACTTGGGTACCAAAATCAACTTGATTTGATTTTAATGTGTGCAGGGAAACAGAAAGAATCTATGGTACTTGGATAGTGGTTGTTCAAGACACATGACTGGTGATTCTACCCTGCTCACAGAGCTCAAGGAGAGAGTTGGCCCAAGAATTACTTTTAGAGATGACAGCAAGGGTTACACTGTGGGATATGGCTTGACTTCAAAAGACAATGTCATCATTGAGGAGGTTTTCCTTAGTGGATGGTCTCAAGCACAATTTTTTGAGTATCAGCCAGCTGTGTGATAAAGGCAATTCAGTAACCTTCAACTCAGAAGCCTGTGTTATGACAAATAAGAGGAGCAACAAAGTGGTTCTTACTGGAGTGAGAAAAGGAAATGTGTACTTAGCTGACTTCAATTCATCAAATGCAGAATCCGTTACTTGCCTTCTCAGTAAAGCAAGTCAAGATGAAAGTTGGCTATGGCATAAGAAGCTATCCCATCTAAACTTCAAGACCATGAATGAACTTGTAAAGAAAGAACTGGTTAGAGGCATTCCTCAAGTGGAGTTTTTTAAGGATGGACTGTGTGATGCTTGCCAAAAGGGAAAGCAAATTAAAGCATCATTCAGAAAGAAGCTTGATTCAATAATTAAAGAACCTTTGCAACTGCTACACTATGGATTTGTTTGGACCAGTCAATGTGTTGTCAATCTCAAGGAGAAGATTTTTCTTAGTAATTGTAGATTATTTCTCAAAGTTCTCTTGGACATATTTCCTTAAGTCTAAAGATGAGGCTAGTGAAATCATCATCAATCACATAAGGCAAGTCAATAATCATCCTGATTTCAAAGTTAGAAGAATCAGGAGTGACAATGGAACTGAGTTCAAGAATTCTGTCATGAGAGCATTTTATGAAGAAAATGGGATTTTGTATGAGTTTTCAGCAGCAAGAACTCCACAACAAAATGGAGTAGTGGAAAGAAATAATAGATCACTTATTGAAGCTGCAAGGACAATGCTTGAAGAATCCAAGTTACCAACATATTTCTGAGCTGAAGCTGTAAATACCGCATGCTACACTTAAAATATTTCTCTAGTTAATCAAGAAAAATGCATGACTCCCTACCAATTATTCAACAATAAGAAACCAGCTCTAAATTTTCTTCATGTCTTTGGCTGCAAATGTTATATCTTGAGAAATCAAACTGATCAGAATGGGAAGTTTGATGCTAAAGCAGATGAAGGAATTTTTGTTGGATATGTTGTCGATAAAGCATATAGAGTCTACAATCTGAGAACCAACATTGTTGTGGAATCAATACATGTTGTGTTTGATGATAAAAAGATTGAAGGACTGCAAGATGGAGATTACCATGAGAGCCTCAAATTTAACAATATGGAGATGGTTAGTGATGACAGTGATGATGAAAGTGATCAAGAAACAGTATCAAAGGATAATGCAGAAAAATCCACTACCAATGAAGCACAAAATTCAACATCTATCGAGTTGCAAAATGTTTCATCCGTCGGGAGACAATCTGCTTTATCCGTCGGGAGACAACCAGCTTCATCCATCGGTACTCAAAATTCACCATCCGCCGGGTCATCAAAAGAAGCTGAAAGTCAGAACAGATCACTTATAGAATGTTCCCCTTTCTCAATTCAAAGATCCATAAACTCAGGGAGAGTTTCTAACAATCAAAACTAAATCACACATCAAGACAACAATGAGGCATCTTCATCTAGAGCTAATCTACCTCAACAAAGGAAATGGACAAAGGATCACCCCTTTGAGCTCATCATTGGTGATGTATCTTCTAGAGTTCAAACAAGGAGAGCAACTCAGGAAGAATGTCTATGTAGCAGTTTCCTCTCTAAGGAAGAACCAAAGAAGGTAGAAGAAGCTTTGTTGGATCCTGATTGAATTTTAGCTATGCAGGAGGAGCTAAACCAATTTGAAAGGAATAAGGTATGGAAGCTGGTACCTAAGCCTAAAGGAAAGAATCCAATAGACACCAAATGGGTATTCAGAAACAAGATGGATGGAAATGGCATAGTAGTCAGGAACAAAGCTAGATTGGTTGCTAAGGGCTACTGTCAACAAGAAGGAATAGATTTGATGAAACTTTTGCTCCTATTGCAAGACTTGAAGCCATCAGGAATCTTCTTAGCCTATGCATCCCATGCCAATTTCAAGGTTTATCAAATGGATGTCAAAAGTACCTTTCTGAATGGAGATTTGGAGGAGGAAGTCTATGTTAGTCAGCCTCCTGGTATTGAAGACCCAAATTTTCCAGAATATCTTTACTATCTTTTAAAAGCACTTTATGGACTGAAGCAAGCACCTAGAGCCTGGTATGACACTTTGTCAAAGTTTCTTTTAGAGAATCACTTCACTAGAGGTACTGTAGACAAAACTTTATTCTTTAGAAATGTTAATGGCTCTAGTATACTTTTTTCAAATTTATGTAGATGACATTATTTTTTGCTCTACAGATGAAAAACTTTGCAAAAAGTTTTCCATATTGATGCAAAGTAAGTATGAAATGAGCATGATGGGTGAACTAACTTACTTTCTTGGTTTGTAAGTTAAGCAAGTTAGTGATGGAATATTCATTAGTCAAACTAAATATATTTATGATCTTTTAAAGAAGTTTAATCTAATGGATTGCACATTCACAAAAACTCCCATGGCCATTGTAACTAAGCTTGAATTAAACACTACTGAAAAGTCTGTGGATATTTCAAGTTATACGGGCATGGTTGGCTCACTTCTGTACTTAACAGCTAGTAGGCCAGATATAATGTTTGCTACATGTCTTTGTGCTAGATTTCAGGCTAATCTCAGAGAATCTCACTTAGTAGCTATTAAGAGAATTTTCAGATATCTCAAGGGAACACCAAAACTTGGCATTTGGTACCCTAGAGATTCTGGTTTTGATCTAACTGGTTATTCAGGTGCAGATTATGCAGGTTGTAGAATTGAGAGAAAAAGTACAACAGGAACCTGTCAATTTCTAGGAAACAAACTTGTGTCCTGGTTCAGTAAAAAGCAAAATTCAGTTTCTACTTCTACAGCTGAAGCTGAGTATATTGCTGCTGGCAGTTGCTGTGCACATATTTTGTGGATGAGAAACCAATTGCTAGACTATGGTCTGCAAGTGGAAAGAATTCCTATTTTATGTGATAACACAAGTGCAATTTCTATCACTGAAAATCCAGTACAGCATTCAAGAACAAAGCACATAGACATCAAGTACCACTTCATAAGGGAACATGTAATGAATGGTAATGTGGAACTATATTTTGTTCCAGGTGAAAAGCAGCTTGCAGATATATTTACCAAGCCACTAGATGAATCCATCTTTTCAAGGTTGGTAAGTGAGTTAGGTATGCTAAATTACTCTTGAATCTTTATAGATATTTTGCAAGTTGTAATGCAGCCAGAAATTTAATTGATTTTCCAGTCTTGGATGAAATTTTGGCTAAGTCAAAATTTACATCTCGACGGATGATCATTATCCATCGAGTTTAATCATCCGTCGGTATACATATTGTTAATAAAATCAATTATTTTCCTGGAATATTTAATGTCTAGACGGATAAATGATTTATCCTCATCCATCGAATTGTCTTATTTTTAGCCGTTGATTATCTAAACATTATCCATCGAGTATACTTACAGTTTGTAAGCATAACACGACGGATAATTGATGGAATTTTTACAGTTTATTTTTAAACAGTTATTTTGGGCAATTCTTATTGGTCACTTTATTTTACTTTATTATTTTTGACAGTTATTTTTGAGAGAGTATAAAAGCATAATTCATTTTCATTGCTTTTCTTTTATCATTCTCAAATCATTTGCTCTAACTTCTCTCTTTCTCAAAAGCACTTACTCTCTCTCTGCAAGTTTTTACTCTCAAACAATGGCACCAGTCGTCAAGATAATGTCTCAAACTGGATTTATCTATGAGAAGAACAATTTCACTGCTCTTGTGAACAAGGGGATTCAACAGTATGGCGACTACCACAAGATGACGGATTTTGTGAACAACTGCAAACTCAACTATGCCATGCTGGAATCACCCACCATATACTGTGAAGTTGTTGAAGAGATGTGGATGACTGCAACATACAACTCAACTGATAAGACTATCACTTTCACTATTAAAGGTAAGGAATTTTGTGTTAATAGTGACATTGTTAAAGCATGTTTCAAAATTCCTGATAATACTGTAACTTCACCACACACAGACACTGACATTGTTAATATGCTTAACTCCATGGGCTATGCACTCTCTACTTCTAAATTAAGTGAAATTAGGAGGTTGGGTCTTAGGAAGGAATGGAGCTATTTATGTGATGTAGTTACTAAGGTATTTTCTGGTAAAATTAGTAATTTTGATTCAGTTAATATCTCTATGCTTAACATGCTTGTAACTGATAAAATTTCAACTTTAGTGAGCTTGTTATAATTGAGTTGGGGTTTAAGTTAGGGGAGCTAAATAAGAGGGGAGGGGTAAAAATGTTTACTATACTAGATTTTTAATGATGATTGCTAACCACCTCTCTGAGGATATTGTGCTTGAGAACCCAACCAACAAATTAGATTGTTGTGTTCAAGAAAGGAGAATCATTGCATATTTGAACAGGGCAAACCATCACAAAGAGGTGTCACTTTTCTATTTTCCTGTTATGGAGGCACATCAGGTAAGTGAGGTAAGTTCATATGTCCCAACTCTTCCAGTCTCACACACTTCTTTGCATTCTAGTGTAGCTATGGCAACTATGTTATTGACCCAACAGTTGCCTACCCATGCTGCCAAACCCAAAATTTCAAAAACCAAGACAAAGAAAGCCCCCTCTGGTATCTCTCAAAAGATGCCAGTTGTAAAATCCACCAAACCAAAAGAGGGGAGTGTGAAGGTGGGTAAGAAAGGTGAGGGACAGGGTGAACATCAAAGAAATCCTAAGGATAAGGTTGGAGAGGTGAGTGTTTCCCAGCCTAGCCACACTGCAGTTTCCCAACAAACTACGGTGCTTAATAAGGATCTAAGCTCATTGTTAGTTGCATCCTCCAAAAAGGATGTGACTATTAAACTAAGCTCTCAACCAAGAGCACAGGCCAAAAGGGTAAGGGACACAAGCTCACCCCAAACCTATACTAGAAAGAAGAAACCAAAGACCCTTGGGGATACACAGGGTCCACACACTGTGCAAACTGGTGCTAAAGACACAGTCACTGTGAAGGGTTTTTAGCACATAAACGTAACGAAAACATAAATTTAAATCTTAAAAAAAACGAAACCCTCCGCAGGATCCATGCGAAAAATAATATTTAATTCGTAGTTCAGTATGTTTACCTTAAGAAGCTTTACGTTAATGGAAAGATGGAGGTCTTTAATAGCGATCCAAGAACGATGAGCGGAGATCCCTATCAGCTGCTCCTCAAGTGTGAAGCACTCCACCGGTATCCACCAAGAGTACAATGTGATGGAGGAGGAAGAGGTTGAGAGAATTAGTTGCCTCCATCTTGTTCTACTTTAGAATTAGGGTTAATTATTTGGGTTGAGGCAAATAGGGTTTATAATAGTATATTTATAGGCAAAATTTTCAGCTGAAAATTTTTCATAAAATATTATTATTATTAACCCCTTAATTGATTATTCTTATTAACCAATTAACTAATAATTAAAACACCTTTTAATCATTAATCCCTTTTCTAAACACTTTAGAAAAATAATTCTCTCACTTGATTTAATTTCCAAAATTAAATTCTTAATTAATAATATTAAGAATTAATTAAATCTCATTTAATCAATTATTAAATCTGCTAATTAATTATTTATTTCATAAATAAATAATTACCGGCCATTATTAATTAATTCCTCCACCATTAAATCATTCTCTTTTATGGTGTGACCCTGTAGGTTCAATATTAAGCCGGTAGTAGAAATAAATAATAATAAAACTATTTTATCATTATTTATATAAATTCTCTAATTCAATAAATATGATTAATTAATAAATTAATCATATTTATTCTACATCGTGAGGGATACTTCTCAGCATATCGCGACTATCCGGATAATACGAATTCACTGCTTAGAATACCAAGAACCTATTCAGTGAGTAGTTACCGTACAATCAATTCCTTCTACCCTGCAATGTCACGATTAAATACAAGGCATGGAACTTGTGTCAAGCCTATCTTATTTAATCATTTGCTTTCCCATTCACTATGCTTAGTTCTATTTAATGTAAATTAGAAACTCCTTTCTAATTTCATTCACTCTGGCCAAAGATTCCTGAACTAGCATAAGTGGATCAGCATTGAACATTCTCTTCCTTCACTGGAAGGGGTAGATCTTTTATTGATCATACACTATCTTCGTGTACAAATTCCTCTACCCAGTAGAGCCCTTATAATTGTCCCTGGAGACTAAGAACTAAACCAAAGCATAGTTCAGTGTACACAAGATGACTATGATGACCTCAAGTCTAAGGATACTTGTACAACTATCACTATGTGAACAACTGCTGACACGTGAGTGAACTCCATCAGTTGTTCAGCTGTGTGAGTCATGTTCAGTGAACTTATTCTATAATAAGCACCTACATACTAGCTATAGTGTCACCACAAAAATGTCTATGAGAACAGACATCATTCATAATGAAGCAAGCATAGTATGTACCGATCTTTGCGGATTACTAATTACCAGTTAGTAATCCTACGACCAGGAAATATTTAAGTTTAGAGTTATCATCTTTTAGGTCTCATTATTATGATCTCATCATAATCCATAAAAAGTTTTACTCTAAACTATGGTATATCTTATTTAAACACTTAAATAGATAAAGTCCGCAATAAAATCAAAACAAATCTTTTATTAATATCAATGAAATCAAAACAGATTACATAAAAGTTATTCCTAAATCATCATACATGATTGGACTTAGGACACATCTCTTTCAATCTCCCACTTGTACTAAAGCCAATCACTCTGGTATCTAATACCCATCTTGTCTTTATGATGATCAAAGTGACTTTGAGAAAGTGGCTTTGTGAGTGGGTCTGCTACGTTGTTATGTGTGTCAACTCTCTTCACGTCTCCTCTTTCAATACAATACAAGAAATGTTGCGCTCCCACTAACCCTTTTGTAGACACATAGTTCATCTATGTTTTTGATAAAACCAAACTCTTTGATTGTCTCGTCAAAATGGATGTTCCATCTACGAGAAGCTTGCTTTAAACCATATATGGTTCGCAGCAGCTTACATACTAGGTGTTCATTTCCTTTGGAAAGAAAACCCTCTGGTTGTGTCATATACACTTCCTCTTGAAGTTTCCCATTGAGGAAGGCCATTTTCACGTCCATTTTCCAGATCTCATAGTCGTAGTAAGCAGCAATCACAAGCAAAATCCGAATTGATTTAACTAGGCTACAGGCAAAAAAGTTTCATCAAAGTCAATCCCTTGCCTTTGTCTGAATCCTTTTACCATGAGTCTGGCCTTATAGGTCTCCACCTGCCCATATGCTCCAATCTTTCTTTTGTATACCCACTTGCACCCAATAGGCTTAACACCTTCAGGCGCCTCAACCAGAGTCCATACTTGGTTGGTATACATAGATTCCATTTCAGATTTCATGGCACTATGCCATTTCTCTGAGTCAACACTACTCATAGCCTCATTATAGGTCACAGGGTCGTCAACATCAATGATTGAAACTCATTGTCATTCTCAATGACAAGGCCATAATACCTCTCAGGTTAGGCGGGACACTCTCTCTGACCTACGAATGGGTTGTTCCACAGAAGGTTGTTCAGTCTGAACAGGTGTTTCCACTTGATCCGTAGTAGTTTGTGCTTCTTGAACTTCATCAAGTTCAATTTTGCTCCCACTGTTTCCTTCAAGGATACACTGCTTTTCCAAGAAGGTAGCATGTCTGGAGACAAACACCCGATGATCGGTGTAAAGGTAATACCCTAAAGTCTCTTTAGGATATCCCACAAAATTACATTTTACAGATCGAGATTCCAGCTTATCTGGGTCAACTTTCTTGACATAAGCTGGACATCCCCAAATCTTAACGTGTTTAAGACTCGGTTTCTTTCTTTCCATATCTCATATGGAGTTTGAGGAACAGATTTGGAAGGCACCTTATTCAGTAAATATGCTGAGGTTTCCAATGCATAACCCCACAGGAATACTGGAAGATTCGCATTGCTCATCATGGACCGAACCATGCCTAACAAAGTTCGATTTCTCCTTTCAGATACCCCATTCAACTGTGGAGTATATGGAGGAGTCCACTGGGAGACTATACCATTTTCTTTGAGATAAGCTAGAAACTCTCCATTCAAGTATTCACCACCTCGATCTGATCGAAGAGTTATAATACTATATTTGGTTTGTTTCTCCACTTCATACTTATATTCTTTGAACTTTTCAAAGGCTTCAGACTTGTGTTTCATCAAATACACATATCTAAATCTAGATCGATCATCTATGAAAGCAATGAAGTATGAAAATCCACCCATGGCTTGCGTAAATATTGGTCCACATACATCTGTGTGTACCAATCCTAGCAAATCTGCAGCCCTCTCTCCATGTCCACTAAATAGAGATTTGGTCATTTTACCCAATAGACAAGACTCGTATGTAGGATATGATTCAAAATCAAAGGGGTCAAGTAACCCTTCCTTATGCAATGTCCGCAGTCTATTTTCACTAATATGACCAAGTCCGCAGTGCCACAAGAAAGTGAGATTTTCATCATCCCTTTTTCTTTTATTAGTATGTTCAATTTGTTGTAAATTGTGCTCTACGTCACATACATACAGACCATTGTTTAAAATACCACTTCCATAAAGAACGCTATCTCTAAGAATTGAACATTTATTATTCTGAATAACAAACGAAAATCCAGCCAAGTGTAACATGGAATAGAAATAATATTCCTCACAATTGAGGGAACAAAATAACAATTATTTATAACAATAGTCTTGCCCGTAGGCATATGTAAATGAAATGATCCTACAGCTTTAGCAGCAACTCTTGCTCCATTTCCCATCCGTAGAATCACCTCCTCTTCTTCAAGAGTCCTGCTTCTCCTTAGTCCCTACAACGAATTGCAAATATGAGAACCACAGGCGGTATCTAATACCCAAGTAGAAATTTGACTTAGTGACATATTAACTTCGATCATGAACATAACTGAATCAGAAGCGGTAGTCTCACTACCCTTCTTCTTCTTCAATTCTACAAGGTAAACCTTGTAGTTCCTCTTCCAGTGCCCCACCTTGTTATAGTGAAAGCAAACAGCTTTGCTCTTGGGGTCTTCAGCTTTTGGTGGAACCGGCTTTTTCTCACCTATTTTCTTCTTCTTGGAAAGGTTCTTCTTCCGTTTCTTAGGATTGGAACCTTTACCAATTAGAAGAACAGAACTCTTCTTAGGGGAAAATTCGATTCCGTAGTCTTCAACATGTTGTGGAGTTCAGGCAGGCTGACATCCAGCTTATTCATGTGAAAGTTCACAATAAACTGCGAGAACGAACTCGGAAGTGATTGCAAGACCAAGTTTTGGCTCAGCTCCCCATCCATGGCAAAACCAAGTTGTCCAAGACGTTCAATCAAATTGATCATCTTAAATACATGGTCATTCATAGATGATCCCTCAGACATCCTACAACCGAACAGTTCCTTCGATATCTTATATCGAGCTGTCCTCTCTGCCACATCATACAACTCTTGTAAATGCATAGGGATAGTGTGAGCATCCATATGCTCATGTTGCTTCTGTAGCTCAATGTTCATGGAAGCTAGCATGATGCATTGAGCAACTATTTGCATCATCTATCCACTTACGATACACAACATGTTCATAATTATGTGCATCGCTAGCAGGTTCAGTAGGCTTAGGTGAGTCAAGCACATATTCCAGCTTCTCAACCCTGAGAACAATTCTCAAGTTTCAAAGCCAGTCAGCAAAATTAGGACCAGTCAACTTGTGAGCATCTAGTATACTCCGGAGTGATAGTGCAGAAGACATAACGAATATAGTAAATCTGTAAATGATGAACACATAACAACACTTAGCAAATATTCAATTTCATTTCAAGACACTATATGAATCGGGTCTTTATTCATAAGTGGCTCCCACTAGTTTATCTAATTTATACAACCCCTAAGTGAAAATTAAGCATTCATAATGCTAGTGGGAATAGGGATCCTACATTCCATCACATAACCTCGGCTGTAGCACGAAACATAATGTGATGTTCAATAGGCAGACAACTCTTATCAATTATATCTTATGTTATTCCCTAATAAAACTTTAGCCTCTTGAATAATTGAGTCACGGCTGTAGCACGACAAACTCAATATTCTAAGTCAAGTCTAACCCAACATTTCGTATAATTGAATCAGTCTCCAATGGCCCACGGCTGTAGCACGTAACGAGCTTTAGATTCTAATTCAATGTACACATCTCTATGTAATAGACAAGTATTTCTTATTTCGAAATCAAAGCCCTCGGCTGTAGCACGAAACGATAATGATTTAAAAATAAGAACCACTTTCTACCATGTTGGAAGGCTATGACCGACACAAGCACGTTGTGTCATTGGCCAATTACTACTTGATATTATTTAATTTTAGAGGGATTATATTATGGTACAATCATAATCATATTATAAAGAGATTATTCCTTTTAAATTAAATATTTCAAATCAATAATCGATAATCAGATGATTCCCAGATCGGGGGGAGCATTGTCAAGAGGCGTCACTTAATACCCCTTTCTTACAGATAGAAATCTGCTTTTGACGGAATCATCCTTTCTCTCAATATTGAAAATTCATATTTAATTACGTGTTTCATAAACACAAGAATCTCATGATTGTATTCATAATATTATTGTTAAGGTAAGAAACGATTCCTATTCTAGATTTTCTAGAGCACGCCTTATATTGATTTAAGTTCACCTAAATCTATCATCGCTTGGTAAACATAGGCATATATCTCATATATAAAATTAAATAAACAAGTAAATGTAAAGTGCAATAAAGTAAATGTGTTTGGTTATGGCCCCATCCTATGTGATCTTTATCAAGCTCATGATAAAGATCAAGGTCAATCTAATATAGTGATGGAAATAAATACAACTACTTATTACATAAGTCTTCTTCTTTATTTATACTTCTTGTATGCCTCGTCTTCTTCTTTGTATCACCTCCATTGGATAGCTTTCTTGAGTCTTCGATTATATTACATAGATTGAAAGTAAAACTAATCTAATGAACTTACAAGAATAACTCGAGTTACATTCGAGATTTATGATTACAAAGATTGACGACATGCAAGTCGTATTTAAAACCAAAACCAAAACCATTACACTAAGGTCGAAAGGCCATAACCATCCACCATGCTCATACAACACATAAAAGCATGTTAAAATACATAATCTGATCTTAACATATTGTTAGGTCACACACACTGTAGAAGGGGGTTGAATACAGTGTATAGCACAATCAAATCGAATACAAGTAACAGAAAATAGACTTTATTCAATGCAATAACCTCTGTTATAATATGGAACTGTCCTCTCTCAGTGATGAACAAATATCACGAGAGCTGCTAGGGTTATAATGAATAATATTCTCGATAATGATAATACTTATAGTGTAAACCCTATGTCTATGTTTATATATCACACAGTTACAAGATAATCGCTAATTGATATGGAATATAATTCTGCTTCCTAAAATATATCAATCAAGATATCTTTTCTTCCAAGTATTCCATTCTTCATAGAATTCCTTCTTCATGCATATCTCTTCTTACGTTTGTCTTGATCTTCTTTCCTTTCAATCAGCCGCCTTCCTTATCTGAAAGTTTCCTTTAAGTCCTGATATTATCTCCTGATAAATATCTCCTGAACCTTAAGTACTGATCACTTAAGTTCTGACTTCAGTATAAGTGCTGATTTCAGTTAAGTACTGATTTGTCCTGTTTAAGTAAGATCTGAAAACTAAACATAAATCATATTAGTTATGACATTATCAAATATATCTAACAATCTCCCCCAACTTGTAAATTAGCATAATATACAAGTTTAACAGATATTTGATGATGTCAAAAACATTAAGTACAAATGCATGAGAAATTGACTAGATAACTACAACTTACAGTCCTTAAAGCTTTACCAACTTTAACTTTTGATAACAACTTCAGTCTGTATATATATATCAGAATTTGAGCAGTTGTAGATCTTGACTTGGCTTCACTTTTTGATCTCTTTGATGTCAGGAGTTGTTCTGAGATAGTTCTTTAATAAACATCTCTCAACATATCTGAGTTCATCAATCATCCTCCTTTTAGCATCTTTGAGTTCTGCAGTATCTTCACCAGTTTGGAAGATAGCATATCTGAGATCTTTAATTTTTGCTTTTCTCAACTCGTGATCTAGTCTTATGACATAGGCTTTGTCAGATTCCAGATTGAATTCAAGTCCCTTAATACTAAGATATGTTCTGATCTGTGCAGTATTAGGCTTCATATCAACAATATCACCCTTGTGATCTCTGTACTTTGGACAGTATGTGCTGTCAGACTTTACAGAATAAAGCCTTTTCTGTCTCTGAATTTGAGTCTTCAAATAGTTTGCAGTACTTTCTGTTATTCTATCATTCACTTGAAGTAAGAATAAAACATGTTCTAGTTCTTTAAAATACTTCAGTGGTATAGTATTTTCCCTTATATGGTAAACCCTACCATCTGTCATGAAATATAATAGGATGTGTTCTTTCAAGAAGGAATGATAGACCATATGTACAGATTCCAGTTGATTCAATCTTTCAGGAGTTGCTTCAACACCTGGTTCACTTAAGGAAGTTAGATTATTGGTTGTGTTCTGCACTCTTCTTTCATCAGCACTACCCAATCCAGATTTATCTCTTACTTCCTTTCCAGTAACCACTCTTGCTTCAAAACCACTTGCTGCAGTCTTCAAAGGTTGAGTA
The DNA here is from genome assembly GCF_009905375.1 of Apium graveolens. NCBI lineage: Eukaryota > Viridiplantae > Streptophyta > Magnoliopsida > Apiales > Apiaceae > Apium > Apium graveolens. The sequence goes on from NC_133649.1 coordinate 94,546,032, forward strand.
TATTTGGCTTAAGTGAATCCTGGTAGGAGTAACCTTGAGGAATTAATATGAGCAATGTTAGAGGTTTCCTTTGACTTATCTTCTGATATCAAGTCAACTTGAGCTATGTCAGAGGTTGCTTGCTTCATTGTTATATCAAAACTAACTATATCTTGACTCTGAACAACTTGAGCCATGTTAGAGGTTGTCTTAGAAATCTTCCTTGAAGTCAGAGTAAGATCAACATTTTCAACAGAAATTTATTCATCCATAGGAGGCACATAAACCTTTATAGGTTCACCAACTTTTTCTTTGCCCTTGGACCTTGGATCTATCTGCAATTGTGATTTGGCCTTAGTTGCCACAGGATTTGTCCTTTCTTTTATCACAATGCCTTTAGCCGTAGGAAGTTTCTTTTTACCAACAGAAGCTTCAGATTTGGAGTTGACTTTTTCTGACTTGAGTCTAGCTTCTTCTTCCATTAGACTCTCAAAGTCCATTCCTGGATTTTCTTTCAGAAATAATTGTCTTTAAATTTCTTCATCAAGATCCAAAAGTTCATCAGAACTTATCCTTTTACCAGTATCAGAAGTTATTCTTCTCCAAGTATCAGAACTTGTTCTATGACTTGTAGTTCCAGCTCTTCTTGATGAGAGACCTCTACCTTGACCATGACCTCCACTCATTCTAGAGTTTCCCGGGTCATCTTTTCCATCATCCTTTCCCTTCAGTGTCTTGATAGTTTTGCATTTGGACTTAATTACTTTCTCCCCCTTTTTGCCATCAGCAGGTAAAAGAAGAGAGAGAAGCAATTCCGCTGAGGATTGGATTTCATCGAGTTGAGATTGCTGAGAAGCTTGATTTTTCAAAATTTCATCAATCTAAGATTGTTGCTTCTCTTGGGTTTTCTCAATATAGGCAACTCTGTCAAAGGTAGGTTGGAAAAAACTTTTCTTTTCAAGTTTCATAGTCATTTCTTGCTTGAGTAAAGCTTCTTGAATTTTATGCACCTCGGCATGAGTTGTTGAGTGTTGACCTTGAAGGTGTCTAGTACTCAATGCAGTAACTCTCAGCTGTGTCTTGAAATCATTATTAACTAGCATCTCATCAGCTTTTTCCAAGTGCTCAGCAAGAATTCTTTCATTTGGAACAAAGGTAACTGTGTTCCACTCCTTAGTCCACTCTTGTCCTCTAGGAGTTTCAATCCAAGGTACTGGTGCATCTCCTCTAACAAACTTTTTAACTAGTTCAGCTTTTGAAGGAGCTTGTAGAGGTGCATGGCCAGAAGGACCAGCTTCATCAGCATCTGCATTTATAGCAGTATCACCAGTATCATCAGTATTTGCAGCATCAGAACTTACAGAGTCAACATCCTCTGATAAAAGAACAGTATGAGAGGCTATTGAGGCTTCAACATCAATATCATCCTCTAAGTGTTGATCTGCTTCCAAGTTCTGATCAACAGCCATATTCTGATGTTATGGAATTTCATTAGCATCAGGAATTGGTGTTGTTGATGGATTGATTTGAGCTGGTGGAGCTTCTAAATAGAGAATCTCAGGCACAATTTGGTTGTGAATATCAATCTCAGCACTTGTGCCTGGGTCTGTAGTAGATACTGGTTCATTTACAGGAGACACAGGTGGTGTAGATACTTTATCTTGAGCAGTTTCCTGAGTTGGTGATAATGGAGGTGTAGATGCAGTAGCTTCAGCAAATTCTGGCTCTTTTGAGATCAGAGATTCCTGATCTCCTTCCTTAGCTGCTGCTTCTTCATCCTCTGAAACTGACTCAGCCCTGTACCTTTGTGCTCTCTATTTCTTGTATCTCTTTGAAGGTGGAGATTCCTTGGAAATTTCAGCAGAATACATCCTTCTAAGCCTTTTGAGAAGCTTAGAACCCCCAATTCCAGTATCCTTCTGAGAAGAGACCTTCTCAGCTTCTTTGACAATCAGGTTCTGACACAAGAACCTGTTCCTCACTGTCTGACTCATCTCTCTGAATAATCCTCCTTCTCTTCTGTTGTGTCTGAGGTACAGTCTTTGTCCTCTTGGGCTTTGAAGATGAAGGCCTCACAGTATGTGCTGATGATGAAGGTTGAGATGTCTGTGAAGGTTTGAGATATGTTCTGATAGAGGGTTGAGTAGGTTGAGGTGTATAAGTGGTATGTTCTGATGGTTGTTGTGGTGTCCGAGTTGTGCTGGTGGGTTGAACATCAGGGTAAACAGATCTGTAGGTTTGAGGATCAGTATTTACCAGGATCTGTTTTATAGACTGAGGTATCTGTAAGGGTCTAACCACCTTTTTCTTAAGGTCAGCATTTACCAAGTCATTAGAAGCCCGTTTTGCAAGCTTAAAGGGTGGAATTAAGTCAGTGGTAGGTTGGGGTTCATCAGCACAACAGAAGTTATATATAAGCTGACATAATCTAGCAAAGTACACTACATTCCTATCTTCTGTCATCCTATCCCCTATAAAACCTAGCACAGCACTTGCAAAATCAAAATGAGTTTGGTGAATAATAGCATACCCGATGTGTTGACTCATAATTGGAATGGCATCAAAGTTGGAACACTTATTGACGAATGCCTTAGTGATGCAGTCGAAGAAAAAGCTCCATTCCTTCCTGATATATGCCCTTTTCAACTGTCCAAGCTTGGCCAAACTCTTCTCATACCCCAAATTGGCCATGAGCTGCTGTAGAACAGGTTCCTCTGCTGTTGAGAAAATGCAGCCTTCTGGTAAGTGGAGAGCTTTACGAACTGCTCCAGGAGTTACCACATGCTCAACATCATTCACTTCAAAAATAATGCTTGGAGTACCAGTAGCACCACCATTATCAAAATGCCCAGTCCGCCAGAACGTCAGAACTTGTTGGCTTGAAATGACTTGAGGTTGGGTCAACGCATACCCAATCTCACTGTGTGCTAGAAGATATTGCACAAAGTGCAAATCAGATGGAGCTTCAGCATGGTTCAAGATTGCAGCATAGTTGTTGGGTACAAACTTGGCTCCATCTATAATCAAATCCTTAGGTGCCATGAGAAAAATTGAGAAATTAGGTTACCTGTAAGGTGTTTGATAAAATGTCTGTATGAAAAAGCGTCAGGAGATGAGAGAGAATAGTAGTAAAAAGAGAGAGATAAAATGTGAAAGTAAAGAAAAGATTTTAGAATCTTTTCTCTCTTTTACTTATATACGGTAGAAAAAGTAACCGTTGGGACACCTGTCAGACATGCAGCAGTAAAAGATTATTAATGGGCACGGGAATTCAGTAATCATTACTTATCACATGCAGTTATTCAAGGAAAAACAGTTCCACTTACCAAGTAATCCCATTAATTAAGGTAGTTCAGTTTTATTTTAAAATTTAAAACTGTTCCCACTTAATAAATTATTTTTACTGCGAGACAACTATTAAGTAAAAATATGACCAATGAGAGAATGACCATAAAGAAACCGAAGTAAACAAATACTGCCACGTCAGAATCAGAACTTGATTTGTAAAAACGGTCATCAGAATATGGGTAAATCAGGATTTAAAAATGCATCAGAAATATCAAATGACTCAGAGACAAAATCTTGCATAAATATAAAATTTCATTAATATACTGAGCAAATACATTTCATGAAATTTAAATTACATCACAAAATTACAAGATTGTCCTAAGCTACAAATCCTAACATCAACAGATTTTGTCCTAAGCTTAGAAGCCAGACAAAGCTGACTGGTGAAGAGAAACAGGGAGCATAAACTATTTCTTCTTCCTACTCTCAACAAAAAGAACAGCGAGACGAATGATTCGCTCCTGCTGTCAGAGATGACGGAGATGTAGATCTCTTCGAACTGTCAACAGATCACGTTTAATGATCTCTGGAAATTGAATCCAGAGATTGTGAGGGATGTTGTTGATATGGTATGGAGGTGGAATTCCATTTAGAAAAACATGTACACTCTCAGTACCATAATTGTAAAACCAGCCAAACGCAAGCCATTTGTGGTGATAAGAATAAGACGAGAGTATGTTTGTGAGAAAATGAGAGATGTGTTGGCTGGAATGAAGTGTTGGTTAATATAGCCAATGGAATGTCAGGAGACGCAAGGAAAATTTAATGATTATAGGTAAAAATAATTCTACCTCGTCTCCCTAGACTGATGAGAATAAAAACAGCTATTGGAAGTATAAAACAGGATTTAATACACACATGAAACAAGTAAAAATTACTGTGCATAGACGTGTACCACTAACCCTAATTGTATTGACTGTTAATATCTCACCCAAACATATTCTGATTTTAAATAAGACTATTTCAGATTTTAACCACAAATAAGTCAAGTAAAGAATCAAGTTTAATATCAGAACTTAGACTTATATCAGAACTTAACAGTCATCAGAACATGATTTCGTAACTCGAAAAGTAAATGCCTATTTCTGCAACTCTTCACATAAATTATGATTTCAGTTCTTCAAAACTTAATCATCAGAACTTCCATCAAAACTTGTCCTCAGAATTTATGCAATCTGACACATAAACTCTTCATCTAAAACATCATTTATCACCACAGTAATTTTCATCATTCATATGGAGTATATGTGTGTGCAGTAAGCTAAATATCAGATAAAGATTAAAGTCTGATTCACTTCAGCACATCTTAGAAATAAGGCAGAACTAAGAACTTTGCTCAAAATCTGCCATAAATCTGAAGTCTACTTTAGAATGAGTTCATGCATGAGTCCACCTCAACTGTTTTGTGCTCATTTTATGCATCTTTTGAAATTTCATTTTACAGTGGCTTCTCAGTGTAAGTGAGTCACGACTGCTTATTAGAATTTATGCTATTATCAGAGTATTTCTCCAGTAATCATAGAGTGTGAAAAGTCACCAAGAAAAATATTTATTTTTGCTTTTCTAATGCATATTACTTAATACCAGCAATGCACTTAGGTCTTCCCTTCCACAGTTTTTACTCTAGATCTCAAAGGAGTACCTGATATTTATTCTTTTTCTTTTCCTTTTCTTTTGATAAGTGAGGCTTATCAGCACTTAGTACATTCACCAGATTTACTAACATCAGAACTTAACAGATGAGAAGCATTATTCTAGTTGTTGACTTAGTAATAAGATAGACAAAGTAAACTTAACTAAGCTCAATATCAGAATTTGCTTGTGTCAATAGATTTCCACATAAATAATTACTTCTAATCATGGGATTTGTTAGTATATTAAAGACTACTAGGTCAGCATCTAGCATATTTATCCTCATTGGATTGAATAATCACAGAAATATTCATATCACTATCAGAGTTTAGAAATTCACATCAGACAACAATCAGTACTTAAGCAATTTTCAATTAAGCACAGAATACACAAAGATAATAATATCTATAAAGACTGATCATAAAGTCTGATGTATCAGAACAAAAGCTAAGCAGATTTAGAGAAAGAACCTGAAACCATTCCAAGTTCATTTACCAATCTTGTAAAAGTAGCTTCACACAGTGGTTTGGTGAAGATATCTGTTAGTTGTTGATCTGTTGGAACAAAGTGCAATTCCACTGTACCTTCATCCGTATGTTCCCTTATGAAGTGGTACCTAATGCTGATGTGCTTTGTCATTGAGTGTTGAACTGGATTACCTATCATAGCAATAGCACTTTGATTATCACAGTAAATAGGTATTTTAAAATATGTTAACCCATAATCCAGTAACTGATTCTTCATCCAAAGAATCTGTGCACAACAACTTCCTGCAGCAATGTACTCTGCTTCTACAGTTGATGTGGAAATTGACTTTTGTTTCTTGCTGAACCAAGAAACCAATCTGCCTCCAAGAAATTGGCAGCTTCCACTTATGTTTTTCCTGTCAATTTTGCAACCTACAAAATCTGCATCTGAGTAACCTATTAGTTTAAAGTCTGATTCTCTAGGATACCATAATCCCAGATCAGCTGTTCCCTTAAGATACTTGAAAATTCTTTTCACAGCTGTTAAGTCAGGTTCTCTTGGATCTGCTTGAAATCTTGCACAAAGACAGGTAGCATACATGATATCAGGTCTACTAGCAGTTAGATAGAGTAGAGAGCCAATCATACCTCTATAATCAGTAATATCTACTGATTTACCAGTATCCTTATCCAATTTTGTTGTAGTGGCCATGGGAGTGGATGCACTTGAACAATCTTGCATTCCAAATTTCTTCAGCAAATTTCTGGTGTACTTGGTTTGACAAATAAAAGTGCCTTCTTCATTTTGCTTGACTTGAAGGCCCAGAAAATAGCTAAGTTCCCCCATCATACTCATTTGATATCTTGAACTGCATCAGTTTGACAAACTTCTTGCAAAGTTTGTCATTTGTAGAACCAAAGATGATATCATCAACATATATCTGAACCAAAAGTAAGTCCTTTCCATGGTTGAGGTAGAACAGTGTTTTGTCTATAGTTCCTCTCTTAAATCCACTTTCCAGAAGAAACTGAGCTAAAGTCTCATACCATGCTCTTGGAGCTTGCTTAAGGTCATAAAGTGCTTTATCAAGCCTGTAGACATGATTTGGATATTTGGAATCTACAAAGCCTGGAGGTTGTTCAACATATACTTCCTCTTCCAATTCTCCATTGAGAAAAGCACTTTTCACATCCATTCGAATGACAGTAAACTTTTTGTGAGCAGCATAAGCCAAAAATATCCTTATAGCTTCTAATCTAGCAACTGGTGCAAATGTTTCATCATAATCAATTCCCTCATGTTGAGAATATCCTTTTGCAACCAACCTTGCTTTATTCCTTGTAATTATGCCATCACTATCAGTTTTGTTTCTGAACACCCACTTTGTACCAACAACAGATCTGTTCTTTGGTCTTGGCACTAGGGTCCAGACTTTGTTTCTTTCAAATTCATTTAACTCTTCCTGCATTGCTTGCACCCAATCAGCATCTTGAAGAGCTTCTTCTACTTTCTTTGGTTCAGTCTGAGAAAGAAAAGAATTATAGAGACATTCACTTGAAGTAGTTGTTCTAGTTCTGACACCTGCATCAGGATTTCCAATAATTTAGTCAGGTGTATGTGATTTAGTCCACTTCCTTACAGATGGAAGGTTTTCTCTAGAACTGGATGCTCCCCCATGATCCATGCCATCTTCATCAACATTTTCTGATGCTCCCCCTGAAACTATGCTCTCTGAGTTGGATCCTTCAGAATTTAAGTTTTCAGAACTATCAGAACTTGGCTTATCAGAATTTGATGAATCAGAACTTGAAGAGCCAGTTGTATGTTCTAATGCTTCATGAGATGTGGTTATATCTTCAGTATGCTCCCCCTGCACAGGTGCATCTTCCTTTGACATAGTCACCACAGTTTCAATAACATCAAAGTTTAATCCATCAGAGTTTAGCAGTATCAGGATTTAGACTATCAGGATTTTCAGTATCAGAATTTAAGTCTTCATTTTCGAATCTCAGCTGATCATGATCATTGAAATCTTCAAGTCCAGTAATCTTCTTATCATCAAAGGAGACATTGATAGATTCCATGACAACTCGTGTTCTTAAATTGTAGACTCTGAAGGTTTTTGTGGAAAGTGGATATCCAACAAAAATTTCTTCATCAGCTTTTAAATCAAATTTGGATAGCTGTTCAGGGTGAGTCTTAAGAACAAAACATTTGCATCCAAATACATGAAAATACTTCAAATTTGTCTTTTTTTTCTTCACCATTTCATATGGTGTCTTTCCATGCTTGTTAATGAGTGTTGCATTCTGAGTAAAACAAGCAGTCTGCACAGCTTCAGCCCAAAAATAGGTTGGTATCTTTGCTTCATCAAGCATAGTTCGTGCAGCTTCAATAAGAGTTCTATTCTTTCTCTCAACAACTCCATTTTGCTGTGGAGTTTCAGGAGCAGAAAATTCCTGCTTGATTCCATGGTCTTTGCAGAACTCTTCCATTATCAAATTCTTGAACTCAGTGCCATTATCACTTCTTATTATCTTCATAGAATCTTTGACCAATTTATCCAGTTGCTTGACATGATCAATCAAGATAGATGCAGTTTCACTTTTTGTGTGCAAGAAATACACCCATGTGTATCTGGTGAACTCATCCACTATGACCATAGCATATTTCTTCTTTGCAATAGACATGACATTTACTGGACCAAATAGATCAACATGTAGTAGGTGATAAGGCTCAAGAATTGATGATTCAGTCTTGCCCTTGAATGAAGATTTTCTTTGTTTAGCCTTCTGACAAGAATCACAAAGGCCATCAGGAGCAAATACTAACTTTGGCAGTCCTCTCACAAGATCTTTCTTGACCAGTTCATTTATATTGTTGAAATTTAAATGAGAGAGTTTCTTGTGCCAATTCCAGCTTTCTTCAATTGATACTCTACTCACCAGACAGATTGCAGACCCATCAGTACTTGTTGAAATCTTGGCTTCATAAATGTTACCATGCCTGTATCCTTTCAGAACAACTTTGCATGTAGATTTGCTTACAATTTCACAGTGTTCTTCAAAGAAATCCACATGATAACCTCTGTCACAGATTTGACTAACACTCAGCAGATTGTGTTTAAGTCCTGAGACCAGAGCTTCTTCTTTAATGATGACATTCCCAATATTGGTATTGCCATATCCCAATTCCAATATTGCCATCTCCATAAGAAACACTTGGGCCAGCCTTCTTCACAAAGTCTGATAGCAGGGCTTTATTTCCAGTCATATGTCCTGAACATTCACTGTCTAGAACTAGGATGTTTTTCCTGTTGCCCTGCAATCACAAAGACCACTAATGATTAGTTTTAAGGACCCAGACTTGCTTGGATCCTGTGGCCATATTAAGTTTGTTAACATTTGCAGCGGATTTAGCATCAGAGTTTATGTTAACATTTTTCTTATCAGTATTTATACTATCAGACTTTGTATCAGAACTTACACTAGAAGGAACAATGCTAACTTTCTTTAAAGAAGGTTTTATTTGATAATAATCATAGTACAAACTATGATATTCCTTACAAGTATAAATGGAATGCCATAAACTACCACAATGAAAACAAGGATTTTGTGGCCTATATCTAATAGACTGACTCTTAACTCCTGACTTTGAAGGTAAAATGTTTATGTTCTTATTCTTCCTGCAAAAAGAAGCCAGATGGTTAGAACTTCCACAGTTATGACATGTTTTTCTAGGAGCATTAGGAACAGGCTTATAATCATTGCTTTTATTTATACCTTCCTTTCCATTCCTATTTTTCCTAGGAGACTTTACCTTGTTTATATTCTTTACATCTTTCAGCTTATGCTTAAGCTGCTTCTTTGTCATTAAGCCTACGTTTACTTCAGTTGTCTTTTCCTATTTTAGTTTGTCATAAGTTAATTCCTCTTTAACTTCTGATTTCTCAGTTTCAGACTTTACAGCTATAAACTTAACAGGTTTTAACTTTGGCTTTTGTTTAACAACTATAGGCTTAATATCTACAGTTCCTTTATCATTCTTATCATCTCCATAACCTAAGCCCTCTTTCCAGTTTCCACTACTTAATAAATTCTGAGTTGTTCTGCCAGAGTTAGTCCAAGTCCTGATAATCTCTCTTTCCTTTTCTAGCTCACTTTTTAGAGATTCATTCATTTTAAGTACTTCATCCCTAACATAGAAAGCATCATCTCTATCTTTCTGAGTTTGATGGAACATGACTAACTCTTTTTCTAAATAATCATTCCTCTTTTTACAAGCAAGATTTTCAGAAGTTAATCTTTCACATGTTAAAGTTTGATCTCTATAATTAATGAACATGGTTTAAGATATCTTCTCAACTCATTAATATCATCAGTATGAAAGGCATAAGTAGTTTGAGGTACCTTTAACTCAGCAGCTTCAGGACTGCTATCAGCATTTGCCATATCAGCATTTGCCATCAAGGCATAGTTCTCCTCACTTTCAGAATCTAAAGTGTTTGTCCAGCTTTTCTTCTTTGTGACAAGAGCCTTGCCTTTGTCACTCTTCACTTTCTTGCAATCAGGAGATATGTGGCCTTTCTCACCACAGTTGTAGCATTTGACATTTGTGTAATCTCCTCTGTCAGACTTCCCTCCTTTGCCTTCAGATTTTCTAAAATTCTTCTTATCAGAACTTGCACCTTTCCTGGAAAACCTCTTTCCCTTCCTGAACTTCCTGTATGCAATCCTTGTGATTCCTTTTCACCATAAGAGCACACAGCTTCATCATCTCTTCATCAGCATCCATCTTAGGCAAGCTTTCAGTTTTTGAGTCATCATCACTATCAGAACTTGATGACTCGGTATCAGATTTTGTGATGAGCGCTTTTCCCTTGCCTTTCCTTGAGGTAGCTGCCTTGGGGGATTCTTTTTTAGCCTTAAGAGCAACTGTCCTTGACTTTCCTCCTTTCCTCTTGCTTCTTTGTTCCATCTCAAGTTCATGAGTCTTGAGCATCCCATAAATTTCATCAAGAGTTGTTTCTTCAAGATTATAGTTGTCTCTTATAATTGTTGCCTTCAAATCCCAACTTTCAGGAAGAGCTAACAGGAATTTAAGGTTTGAATCTTCAATATCATACTCCTTATCAACTAGTGACAAATCATTCAAGAGTTTGACAAATCTGTCATATAAATCAGTCAATGACTCATTAGGCTTTGAGTCAAAGTGTTCATACTCTTGAGTGAGTATTGTCTTCCTGTTCTTCTTAATCGAATCCGTTCCCTGGCATCTTGTCTCCAAGGCATCCCATATCTCCTTTGCAGTCTTGCAGTTAATTACCCTGTTTGACATTACATTATCAATGGCACTATGCAGCAAGTGTCGTACCTTAGCATCCTTAGCAATTGAAGCGATATCTTCAGCTAGTGTAATCACTCTTCTCCTTTGGTATAGACTTTGTTGCGTCACCTGCAACTACAACAGCGAGTTTTGTTGGCTTGTGAGGTCCTTCATGGATTCTGTCAAGATATTCTGGATCAGTAGCTTCCAGAAACATAGTCATCCTCACCTTCCATATGGGATATTCAGATGGCTTCAGTATAGGAACTCTAATAGCCTCATGTCGACTATGGAATTGAGTCTTTGGCGGTTCTTCAGTTTTGGTGGGCTTGGTTGGAGTTTCTGCTTCAGACATGATTATTTTTGGATCTTAAATTATTTGTGTGTTAACAGATAGGCTCTGATACCTCTTGTTAGGTCACACACACTGTAGAAGGGGGTTGAATACAGTGTATAGCACAATCAAATCGAATACAAGTAACCTCTATTACAATATGGAACTGTCCTCTCTCAATGATGAACAAATATCACGAGAGTTGCTAGGGTTACAATGAATAATATTCTCGATAATGATAACACTTATAGTATAAACCTTATGTCTGTGTTTATATATCACACAGTTACAAGATAATCGCTAATTGATATGGAATATAATTTTGCTTCCTAAAATATATCAATCAGATATCTTTTCTTCCAAGTATTCCATTCTTCATAGAATTCCTTCTTCATGCATATCTCTTCTTACGTTTGTCTTGATCTTCTTTCCTTTCAATCAGCCGCCTTCCTTATCTGAAAGTTTCCTTTAAGTCCTGATATTATCTCCTGATAAATATCTCCTGAACCTTAAGTGCTGATCACTTAAGTTCTGACTTCAGTATAAGTATTGATTTCAGTTAAGTACTGATTTATCCTGTTTAAGTAAGATCTGAAAACTACACATAAATTATATTAGTTATGACATTATCTAATATATCTAACACATATCATATTATCCATGATCTAATCATAAAAAAAATATGACAAAAATCAGAAAAATCAGAATCAAATCAGAAAAACAAGAATCACTGTTACGGGCAAACCGACGTCAAATGCCTTACAGACGAGTCGTTGATAGCTTTAGCTATCAGTTTTGTTCAGACACTCGTTTACCTATGGAATAGGGTATTCGTTTGCGTAAATCGGAAACCTAGACCCAGATTTCAGCAAATCTGCAGCAGCCAATTCAGAATCCGTATCTAATATGATTCTCATAATTAGAACAAACATAAATCATGTATATATCAGTATATATACAGATTACATAATCATCTTATGATTATACAACTCACATTAATATCATATATTCAAAACCATACATATATAAGCATATTATATCAACATCAAATCATGGCGAATCACGTACATGCTCATATATCGAAAATAGTTAAACACATGAACGAATTAAAAACTTTTCGTAAGTAGCTCTGATGCCATTGAAGGGTTTTTAGCACATAAACGTAACAAAAACGTAAATTTAAATCTTAAAAAAAACCGAAACCCTCCGCAGGATCCATGTGAAAAATAATATTTAATTCATAGTTCAGTATGTTTACCTTAAGAAGCTTTACGTTAATGGAAAGATGGAGGTCTTTAATAGCGATCCAAGAACGATGAGCAGAGATCCCTAGCAGCTGCTCCTCAAGTGTGAAGCACTCCACCGGTATCCACCAAGATTACAATGTGATGGAGGAGGAAGAGGTTGAGAGAATTAGTTGCCTCCCTCTTGTTCTACTTTAGAATTAGGGTTAATTATTTGGGTTGAGGCAAATAGGGTTTATAATAGTATATTTGATGTTACAACCGGCATTTCTGTGTAATATTAATTGTAAATTTAGTACAACTTTAAAAGCCGAATGTCAATATATGCAACTATTGTATCCTTGTGTGAATGAGAACTCTGCGTCTTAAATTTTCGTTATGTGGTATATGAATTTTCAAAGCAAAAGATTATTTATTTCTTTCATTTTTGATTTATAGGAATATTTTAAACCTTGAATAAATTTCTCTTTAAAAGTTATTTTGTTCACAAATTTCAAAAGTAGTTTTATAAAATTTCTAAAAATCCAAATTATTTTATGGTATAAATTTTATAATTTTTGAACTTGTGTTTTATTTTACAAAAATAAATCTTTATAAATATTAATTATTATAATTAGCAAATTACATAGTTGTCCTTGCATGCAAATCCTTTCTATTCAATCAAAAAGGGCTAAAGAGACAATTACCACCCCCACTAACTCTTATTTTTCTAGCCAAATTCCTCATTTATCCTTGCATGCAAAATGATCCAAGTATAAGTGGAAGGGTAGTCATGTCAATTCCTATTCCCACTCACATTTGTCAAAACAAAAACCATAAAACAAGTAAAAGACATGATCATTTCACACATCACCCACACCACACTCTTTCTTCTCTCCCTCCTCTCTCTCACTCTCGGCTCCTACCCCCTCACTCTCGGCTTTTCAGCCGAAACCACCCCCTCCCCATTTTATTTCTTTCTCAATCAAGTTCCCACCTCCTACACAAGTAAATGTTACTCCCCATACCATGGTCATATATATTTCAAAGAGTTTTGGGTAGAAAGTTTAAGTTTTAAGGTTGCATGTTAAGGTTTTAGTTGAAACTCAAAGTACAACCTTGATTCTTGTGAGTTTAAGGTTGTTTTTGAGAGGACTACAAGGAATGGTGAAGTGCCAAGTCTTGAGAAGGAAACTCTTGATGTTAAATGGCCATTCCCTTCCATTTCATTCGGCCACGACCATAGGGGAGCCGAATGAATGGTTCTTGAGACCATTCTTGTTGCTTTGTTCAATTTTTGCATGTTTATGTGATAATGGCTTGAATTTTATAGTAAAAATTTGATGAAACTCCTTGCATGCTAAGTGATCATCTAGATATATCTCATGCTAGGCTTGCATGTAAATTTCTTGGTAAAACATATTTAGAAAACATGTTGTTTGGCTTGCAAAACTCGAAGACATGCATGCATGTAGATTTCACTTAGAATGTTATAAGATTTTGATCATTTGGAAAGATTTTATTAGTAAGCTTTAATTTCAGTAGGAATAATGTGTTAATATTGATTAATGCTTCTTGATGCATGGTAATAAGTCGTGTATATCTTTTATAAAATGCATAACTTGTTGTTTCAAAAACTTGATGATTTGTGAGTTGTGAAATGTGGTTTCTTTTGTTTTGCCATGATTGCACCTTAGGTAAGGGTGATCTCCACCAAGATTATTTTGAGTATAAGGGAGTTAGTTTAGTAGATTACCATGTTTAAGTTTTGGTTTGGGTATTGGGTTGTTGGTGGTTGAGTTTATCAAGTCAAAACCTTGGAGAAAGGAGAGTTATAATTTCTGCAGAAAATCAGTTTAGTACCCTGAGGTTTAGAGTGAGTTTTGACCATGTCATTGATGTGCACTTTGAGGCCCAAGCCACCAGAAGTTAGTATTGGGAGTATATAAATAGTTTTAGGTGTTGGTTGGAGGTTTGCATGTCATATGGTTAGGTGCACAAGTAGAATAACAAAATCTGTCCACTAGGGGACAGTTTTGTTGCAACTTAGAAATAGGGAGATTTGACCATGTCATGGGTAGGTCCCTCATTAGGCCCTGTTGGGCCTTAGTTAGAGGGAGTGTCAGAGAAGTTTTTCCAACCATAGTTCATAGGATATGAGTTAGAACCATGTGTCACAAGTTAATTCAAGTTAGGGTGTTTTCTGCCCAGGAAAACAGGGGAACCATGGACTTTGAGCTTAGGCCCAAGAAGGCCCAAGCCAGGCCCTTGAGGCACATCAAGTTTGGGAGATGCCCTTAGGTCAGGAGAGTCTTGTGTAAGAGTTTTGAAGTAAAACCTATAGTTTAAGGGTGTCAAATGCACTCAAGAAACCATAAATGTCATTCTGAAATTTGCACCAGTGAACACTTTCATTCATCACATAGTTTTAGAACACTTAGGAGTGAGGTCTTGGTTAACCACCATAGTTGTAAGATAGTATAAGGTCAGTAGGATAAAAGGCACAAGTGAGGGTCAATAGGTCTTGGATAGTTTAGTAAAGGCACATCAAGTTAGGAAGCCAAAATTAGAAGACTTTGTCTAGTTTAGCGACCAAGTGACTTAAGTTGGGGGATCGAGATCATCCAAGCCTAGTGTTGCATTATGGTGTATGTTAGGTCACACACACACTGTAGAGGGGGTGAATACAGTGAATAGTACACTCAAATCGAACTTTAAGAACTTAAGTAACAGAAAACAAACTTTATTGAAATAATAAACTCTGTTACAGTATGGAACTGTTACCTCTCAGTGATGAACAAATATCACGAGAGCTGCTAGGGTTACAATGAATAATCTTTTCTAATAATGATAACACTTATAGTGTAAACCCTATGTCTGTGTTTATATACTACACAGTTACAAGATAATCGCTAATTGATATGGAATATAATTCTGCTTCCTAAAATATATCAATCAGATATCTTTTCTTCCAAGTATTCCATTCTTCACGGAATTCCTTCTTCATGCATATCTCTTCTTATGTTTATCTCAATCTTCTTTCCTTTAATCAGCTACTGTCCTTATCTGATTGTCCTTCAGCACTTAAGTTCTGATATCTATCTTCTGATGATTATCTCCTGATAATACAAGTACTGATATCCTTAAGTCCTGACTTCCAGTATAAGTACTGATTTATCCTGTTCACGTAAGATCTGAAAGCTAAACATAAAACATATTAGCCATGACATTATCAAATATATCTAACAATCTCCCCCAACTTGTAAATTAACAAAATATACAAGTTTAACAGATATTTGATGATGTCAAAAACATTAAGTACAAATGTATGAGAAATAGACTAGATAACTACAACTTACAGTCCTTAAAGTTTTTACCAATTTCAACTTCTGATAACAACTTCAATCTGTATAAATATCAGAATTTAAGCAGTTGTAGATCTTCGACTTGGCTTCTTCATTTTCTGATCTCTCTGATGTCAGGAGTTGTTCTGAGATAGTTCTTCAACAAACATTTCTCAGCATATCTTAGTTCATCAATCATTCTCCTTTTAACACCTTTAAGCTCTGCAGTATCTTCACCAGTTTGAAAGATTGCAGCTTTAAGATCATTAATCTTTGCTTTTCTTAACTCCTGATCTAGTCTTATGACATAAGCTTTTTCTGACTCAAGATTGAATTCAAGTCCCTTAATACCAAGATACGTTCTGATCTGTGCAGTATTAGGCTTCATATCAACAATATCACCATTGTGATCTCTGTACTTTGGAACATATCTGCTATCAGACTTAACAGAATAAAGCCTTTTCTGTCTCTGAATCTGTTCTTTTAAGTAGTTTGCAGCAGTCTCTGTTATTCTGTCATCCACTTGAAGTAAGAAAAGTACATGCTCCAATTCTTCAAAATACTTCAAAGGAATGGCATTTTGTCTTATATGATAAACCCTACCATCTGTCATGAAATACAACATGATGTATTCTTTCAAGTAGGTATGGTAAACCATCTGTACAGATTCCAGTTGATTCAATCTCTCAGGAGTTGCTCCAATACCTGGTTCACTCAAGGAAGTTGGATCATTGGTAGTGTTGTGTACTCTTCTTTCATCAGCACTTCCCAATCCAGTTTTATCTCTAGCTTCCTTTCCAATAACTACTCTTGCTTCAAAACCACTTGCAGTCGTCTTCAAAGATTGAGTCTGCTTTGCTTTAGTGAATCCTGGTAGGAGTGTCTTTGATCTATTTTCTGATATCAAGTTAACTTGAACACTGTCAGAGGTTACTTGCTTCTTCTGAATATCAGAACTTATAATTTCTTGACTCTGAACAACTTGAGCCATGTCAGAGGTTGTTTTAAGAACTTTTCTTGTAGTCAAAGCAAGATCATCTTTTCCATCAGTAATTTCTTCTTCCTCAGGAGGTACATAAGGCTTGATAGGTTCACCAACCTTTTCTTTACCCTTGGATCTTGGATCTATCTGTGGTTGTGATCTAGCCAAAATTGCTTCAGTATATGTCCTTTCTTTGATCACAATACCTTTAGGTTTTAGAAGTAACTTTTTACCAGAAGCTTCAGATTTAGATGTGACTTTCTCTGATTTAAGTCTGGCTTCTTCTTCCTTTAAACTTTCTAAATCCATCCCTGGATTTTCTTGAAGAAATAACTGTCTTGACATTTCCTCATCAAGATCTAGAAGTTCATCAGAACTTATCCTTTTACCAGCAGCAGAACTTATTCTTTTCCCAGTATCAGAACTTGTTCTGTGACTAGCTTGTCTTGATGTAAACCTTCTACCTTGACTATGACCACTACCCATTCCAGAGGTTCCTTGGTCATCTTTTCCATCATCCTTTCCTTGCAGTGTCTTGTTGGTTGTGCATTTGGACTTAATTACCTTCTCCCCCTTTTTGGCATCAGCAGGTAATAAAATAGAGAGAAGTAGTTCCACTGAGGTCTAGATTTCAGTAAGTTGCGATTGCTGAGAAGCTTGATTTGTCAGAATTTGATCAATCTGAGCTTGTTGTTTCTCTTGAGTTTTCTCAATATAAGCAACCCTATCAATGGTAGGTTGGAAGAACTTTTTCTTATCAATTTTCCAAACTTGTTCCTGTTTGATAAAGTTCTCCTGAATCTTGTGTAGCTCGGCATGAGTATTGGAATGAAGACCTTGTAGATGTTTAGTACTCAATGCAGTGACTCTAAGCTGGGTTTTAAAATCATCAGAATTTAACATTTTATCAGCTTTAGTCAGGTGCTCAGCAAGATGTAAAGCATTTGGAACACATGAAACTGAGTTCCATTCCTTAGTCCACTCCTGACCTGCAGGAGTTTCACTCCAAGGCACTGGTGCATCCCTGATAACAAACTCCTTTACCAGTTCAGACTTAGGAAAAGTCGGTGGAGGAGTATGTCCTGAAGGACCTGCTTCATCAGCATCTACAGTTGTAGCAGCTTCACCAGTATCTCCAATATTTGCAGCATCAGAACTTAAAGAATCAGTATCTTCTGATAAGACAACAGTGTGAGTAGCAATGGAGGCTTCAGCATCCTCTAATTGCTGATCTGAGACTAAGTTCTGATCAACAGCCATATCCTAATGCTCACCTAAAATCTGATCATCAACATCTTGATGCAGAGAAGGTGTTGTTGATAACTCTGGAGTTTGAACAGCATCAGTAACAGGTGTTGTGGAAGGATTATTTGCTGTTGGAGCTTCTAAGAAAAGAATTGCAGGCACAACCAAGTTCTGAATATCAATTTCAGCACTTGTGCCTGGATCAACAAGAGACACAGATGGGGAGTTAGCCTTGTCAGATACAGCTTCCAGAGATGGAGTGGATGGAGAAGAAGTGACTGGAGCAAATTCCTTGCCTTGTGAGATCAGAGATTCCTGATCCCCTTCCTTAGCTGCTTCCTCCTCATCATCTGAAACTGGCCTTTGTGCCCTCTGTTTCTTGTACTTCCTTGTTGATTTGGATTCCTTGGGAGTTGCAGGAATTATCATACGTCTAAGCCTCTTGAGAAGCCTAGAACCCCCAATTTCAGAATCCTTCTGAGAAGTTGCTTTCTCAGCTTCAATCACCACAGGTTCTGAAGAAGGAATCTGTTCCTCAGAATCTGATTCATCTCTCAAAGTAAATCTCCTCCTCTTTTGAGGTGTTTGAGGAACAGTCTTTGTTCTCTTTGGCTTAGAGGATGGAGACTTCACAGTAGGTGCTGAAGAAGAAGGTTGAGCAGTCTGTGAAGTGGAGAGATAGGATTTGAGATAAGTTCTGAGGGTAGGTTGAGTAGAATGAGAGGTAGGTACTGAGGTTGATGGATTTTGGATTGTTGGAGGTGGTTGGACATGAGTAAACAGATCTATAGGTATCAGGATCAGCATTTACCAGGATCTGTTTTACAGACTTAGGAATCTGTAATGGTCTAACCATTTTCTTCTTAGTATCAGCATTTACCAGATCATTAAAGTACCTTTTTGCAACCTTAAAAGGTGGGGTTTGAGTGTTGACTAAATGAGGTTCATCAGTACAGTAAGTGTAAATAAGTTGACAGAATCTAGCAAAATAAACAACATCTCGATCCTCTGTCATCCAGATCACGTTTGATAACCTCTGGAAATTGAATCCAGAGATTATGAGGGATGTTGGTGATAGGGTAGGGAGTTGGAATTCCATTCAAAAAGACATGCACAGTCTCATCACCGTAATTGTAGAACCAGCCAAATTCAGCCATTTGTGATAGTAAATGAAAAACAAGACTGAATTTGTGATAAAAGTGTGATGAGAAGACTAATGTGAAGTGGCTGTTTATATAGGCAAGAGAATGCCAAGAGACGCAAAGATATTTAATGCTGACAGATAGAATTAATTCTACCTCGTCTCCCTAGACTTTGAAAAAGAATAACAGTCATTGGAAAGAGGAAGCATGGTCTAGACTGCACAAGACACAAGAAACAATGGACTGTTCAAGTACAAATACCATTAATCTTAATCATAGTGACTATTAATCTTCCACTTCAACATATTCGAGTTCGAACTGAGACTGTTATCAAATTTTATGCACAGATAAGCCAAATAAAGGATTAGACTGAGAAATCAGAACTTAGACCTATACCAGAACTTAACAGTCATCAGAACATAATTTCTTAACTTGAAAAAGGAATGCCCATCTTAGTAAATACTCATACAAGTTCTGAGTTATGGACATCATAACTTAATCATCAGAACGTGTAACTTAGAACTTGTCCTCAGAATTTGTGCAATAATGACACAATGACTGTTTATCTAAAATAACATAGACCACCACAGAAAATTTCATCATTCAGATGGAGTGATTAGTGTGTGCATTAAGCTAAAAACAGACAAAGAGTAAAGTCTGATTCACTTCAGTACATCTTAGAAATAAGGCATAACTAAAATTTTGCTAAAGATCTGTCATTGTCCCGAAACCTACTGAAGAATGAGTTTATGCTTGAGTCCACCTCAACTGTTTTGTGCTAATTTTATGCATCTTTTGAAATTCTATTTTACAGTGGCTTCTCAGTGTAAGTGAGTCACGACTGTTTATCAGAATTTATGCTATTTTCAGAGTATTTCTCCAGTAATCATAGAGTGTGAAAAGTCACCAAGAAAATATTTAGCTTTTCTGATGCATATTTACTTAATACCAACAATGCACTTGGGTCGTCCCTTCCACATTTTTACTCTAGATCTCAAAGGAGTACCTGATTTTGATCTTTGATCTTTTTGCTTTTTCTTTTGATAAGAGAGGTCTATCAGCACTTAGTACATTCAGCAGTTTTACTAGTATCAGAACTTAACAGATGAGTAGCATTATTCTAATTTGTGACTTAGTAATAAGATATACAAAGTGAACTTAACTAAGCTCAGTTATCAGAATTTGCTAGTGTCATAAGATTTCCACTGAAATAATTACTTCTTCCATGGAATCATTTGTTTATTGAAGACTACTAGGTCAGTATCTAGCACAGTTATCCTCATAGGATTGAATAGGTACTAGAACAGACATATCACTTATCAGAGTTTAGAAACATATATCAGAGAACAGTCAGTACTTGAAGACATTTATCAATTAAGCACAGAATACACAATGAGATTAATTCTGTAAATACTGAGCATAAAGTCTGATAACACAGAACAAGTCTAAGCAGATTTAGAGAAAGAACCTGAAACCATTCCAAGTTCATTTACCAATCTTGTAAAAGTAGCTTCACATAATGGTTTTGTGAAGATATCTGCCAACTGTTGATCTGTGGGAACAAAATGCAATTCCACTGTACCTTCATCCACATGTTCCCTGATGAAGTGGTACCTGATGCTGATGTGCTTTGTCATTGAGTGTTGAACTGGATTACCTGTCATAGCAATAGCACTTTGATTATCACAGTAAATAGGGATTTTGAAATATGTTAACCCATAATCCAGTAACTGATTCTTCATCCAAAGAATCTGTGCACAACAGCTTCCTGCAGCAATATACTCTGCTTCTGCAGTTGATGTGGAAATTGACTTTTGTTTCTTTCAAATTCATTCAACTCTTCCTGCATTGCTTGCACCCAATCAGCATCTTGAAGAGCTTCTTCCACTTTCTTTGGCTCAGTCTGAGAGAGAAAAGAATTGTAAAGACACTCATTTGAAGTACCTGTTCTAGTTCTGACACCTGCATCAGGATTTCCAATTATCAAATCAGGTGTATGTGATTTTGTCCACTTTCTTGCAGATGGAAGGTTTTCTCTAGAACTGGATGCTCCCCCATGATCCATGCTATCTTCATTTTCATTTTCTGATGCTCCCCCTGAAACTATGCTCTCTGAGTTGGATTCTTCAGTATTTAGATTTTCAGCACTATCAGAACTTGGCTTATCAGAACTTGACGAATCAGAACTTGAAGAGCCACATGCATGTTCGGATGTTTCTTGAGATGTGGTAGGATCTTGAGTATGCTCCCCCTGCATAGGTGCATCTTCCTTTAACGTAGTCACCACAGTTTCAATAACATCAGAGTTTAATCCATCAGAGTTTGCAGTATCAGGACTTAGACTGTCAGGATTTTCAGTATCAGAATATGAGTCTTCATTTTCAAATCTCAGCTGATCATGGTCAACGAAATCTTTAAGACCAGTGATCTTCTTGTCATCAAAAGAGACATTGATAGATTCCATGACCACTTTTGTTCTCAAATTATAGACTCTGAAGGCTTTTGTGGAAAGTGGATATCCAACAAAGATTCCTTCATCAGCTTTTAGATCAAACTTTGATAGCTGTTCAGGATGAGTCTTGAGAACAAAACACTTGCATCCAAATACATGAAAATATTTCAGATTTGGCTTCTTTTTCTTCACCATCTCATATGGTGTTTTTCCATGCTTGTTAATGAGTGTTGCATTTTGAGTAAAACAAGCAGTCTGCACAGCTTCATCCCAGAAATAGGTTGGAAGCTTTGCTTCTTCAAGCATTGTACGTGCAGCTTCAATGAGAGTTCTATTCTTCCTTTCAACAACTCCATTTTGCTGTGGAGTTCCAGGAGCAGAAAATTCCTGCTTTATTCCATGGCTTTTGCAGAACTCTTCCATTATCAAATTCTTGAACTCAGTGCCATTATCACTCCTTAAAATTTTCACAGAATCTTTGACCATTTTATCCAGCTGTTTGACATGATCAATCAAGATAGATGCAGTTTCACTTTTTGTGTGCAAGAAATACACCCATGTGTATCTGGTGAACTCATCCACTATGACCAACGCATACTTCTTCTTTGCAATAGACATGACATTTACTGGACCAAATAAATCAACATGTATAAGATGATAAGGCTCAAGAATTGATGAATCAGTCTTGCTCTTGAATGAAGATTTTCTTTGTTTGGCTTTCTGACATGAATCACAAAGACCATCAGGAGCAAATACTGTGTTTGGCAATCCTCTCACAAGATCTTTCTTGACCAGTTCATTTATATTATTGAAATTTAAATGAGAGAGTTTCTTATGCCAATTCCAGCTTTCTTCAATTGATGCTCTACTTAACAGACAGATTGCAGAGCCATCAGTACTTGTTGAAAGCTTAGCTTCATAAATGTTACCACGTCTGTATCCTTTCAGAACAACTTTGCCTTTAGATTTACTCACAACTTCACAGTGTTCTTCAAAGAAATCAACATGATAACCTTCTGTCACAGATTTGACTTATACTCAGTAGGTTGTGTTTAAGTCCTGAGACCAGAGCTACTTGTTTAATTATGACATTTCCAAGATTGATATTGCCATATCCCAATGTTTTTCCAATGTTGCCATCTCCATAAGAAACACTTGGGCCAGCTTTCTCCACAAAGTCTGATAGCAGGGCCTTATTTCCAGTCATATGTCCTGAACATCCACTGTCCAGAACTAGAATATTTTTCCTGTTGCCCTGCAATCACAAAGACCACTAATTATTAGTTTTAAGGACCCAGACTTGCTTGGATCCTTTGGCCTTATTAAGTTTGTTAACATTTGCAGCGGATTTAGCATCAGAGTTTATGTTAACATTTTTCTTATCAGAATTTACATTATCAGACTTTGAATCAGAATTTACACTAGAAGGAACAATGGAAACTTTCTTCAAAGAAGGTTTTATTTGATAATAATCATAGTACAAACTATGATATTCCTTACAAGTATAAATGGAATGCCATAAACTACCACAATGAAAACAAGGATTTTGTGGTTTGTATCTAACAGACTGACTCTTAACTCCTGATTTTGAAGGTAAGGAGTTAATATTCTTATTTTTCCTGCAAAAAGAAGCCAGATGGTTAGAACTTCCACATTTATGACATGTTTTCCTAGGAGCATCAGGAACAGGTTTATAATCATTGCTTTTATTCACACCTTCCTTTCCATTCCTATTTTTCCTAGGTGATTTTACCTTGTTTGCATTCTTGACATCTTTCAGCTTATGCTTAAGCTGCTTCTTTGTCATTAAGCCTATGTTTACTTTAGCTGTCTTTTCCTGTTTTAGTTTGTCAGAAGTTAATTCCTCTTTAACTTCTGATTTCTCATTATCAGACTTTACAGTTACAAACTTAACAGGTTTTAACTTTGGCTTTTGCTTAACAACAGGCTTAATTTCTTCAGTTCCTTTATCATTCTTATTCTCTCCATAACCTAAGCCCTCTTTCCAATTTTCACTACTTAGCAAATTTTGAGTTGTTCTGCCGGAGTTAGTCCAAGTCCTGATTATCTCTCTTTCCTTTTCTAACTCAGTTTTTAGAGATTCATTCATTTTTAGCACTTCATCCCTTACATAAAAAGCATCATCTCTATCCTTCTGAGTTTGATGGAACATGACTAACTCTTTTTCTAAGAAATCATTCCTTTTCTTAAATGCAAGATTTTCAGAAGTTAATCTTTCACATGTTAAAGTTTGATCTCTATAGCTGACAAACATGGTTTTAAGATATCTTATCAACTCATTAATATCATCAGTATGAAAAGCATAAGTAGTCTGAGGTACCTTTGTTTCAGCAGCTTCAGAACTGCTCTCATCACTTTCTTTATCAGCATTTGCCATCAATGCATAGTTCTCCTCACTTTCAGAGTCTGAAGTGTCTGTCCAGCTTTTCTGCTTTGTGACAAGAGCCTTGCCTCTGTCACCTTTTACCTTCTTGCAGTCAGGAGATATGTGGCCTTTCTCACCACAGTTATAGCATTTAACATTGGTGTAATCTCCTCTGTCAGACTTTCCTCCTCTGCCTTCAGATCTTCTGGAATTCTTCTTATCATAACTTATGCTTTTTCTGGAAAACTTCTTTCCCTTCCTGAACTTCCTGTATGCAATTTTGGTGATTCCTTTCACCATAAGAGCACACAGCTTCATCATCTCCTCATCAGCATCAGTCTCAGGCAAGCTTTCAGAATCTGAGTCATCATCACTCTCAGAACTTGATGACTCAGTATTAGACTTTATGAAAAGAGCTTTACCCTTGTCTTTCTTTGAGGAAGCTGCTTTGGGGAATTCTTCTTCAGCCTTAAGAGCAACTGTCTTTGACTTTCCTCCTTCCCTCTTGCTTCTTTGTTCCATCTCCAGCTCATGAGTCTTGAGCATTCCATAGATTTCGTCAAGAGTTGTTTCATTAAGATTGTAGTTGTCTCTTATTGTCGTTGCCTTCAAATCCCAGCATTCAGGAAGAGCTAACAGGAACTTAAGGTTTGAATCTTCAAGATCATACTCTTTATCAACCAATGACAAATCATTCAAAAGTTTGACAAATCTATCATATAAATCATTCAATGACTCATTAGTCCTTTGAGTCAAAGTGTTCATACTCTTGAGTGAGTATTGTCTTCCTGTTCTTCTTAATTGTGTCAGTTCCCTGACACCTTGTTTCCAGAGCATCCCATATCTCCTTAGCAGTCTTGCAGTTGATTACCCTGTTTGACATTACATTATCAATGGCACTATGCAGTAAGTGTCGTACCTTAGCATCCTTAGCAATTGATGCTATGTCCTCAGCAGTATAATCACTCTTCTCCTTTGGTACGGTCATTGCTTGCTTCACCTGCAACTGCAACTAGCGAGTTTGGTTGGTTTGTGAGGACCTTCCTTGATTCTATCCAGGTATTCTGGATCTGTTGCTTCCAGGAACATGGTCATCCTTACCTTCCATATGGGATATTCAGATGGTCTCAGTATGGGGACTCTGATGGTCTCATACCGACTCTGAATTTGTGTATTTGGTGGTTCCTCAGTTGTGGTAGGCTTAGTTGGAGTTTCTGTGTCCGACATGATTGTGTTTGTATCTTTAACTGTATGTAAGTTAACAGATAGGCTCTGATACCAATTGTTAGGTCACACACACACTGTAGAGGGGGTGAATACAGTGAATAGTACACTCAAATCGAACTTTAAGAACTTAAGTAACAGAAAACAAACTTTATTGAAACAATAAACTCTGTTACAGTATGGAACTGTTACCTCTCAGTGATGAACAAATATCACGAGAGCTGCTAGGGTTACAATGAATAATCTTTTCTAATAATGATAACACTTATAGTGTAAACCCTATGTCTGTGTTTATATACTACACAGTTACAAGATAATCGCTAATTGATATGGAATATAATTCTGCTTCCTAAAATATATCAATCAGATATCTTTTCTTCCAAGTATTCCATTCTTCACGGAATTCCTTCTTCATGCATATCTCTTCTTATGTTTATCTCAATCTTCTTTCCTTTAATCAGCTACTGTCCTTATCTGATTGTCCTTCAGCACTTAAGTTCTGATATCTATCTTCTGATGATTATCTCCTGATAATATAAGTACTGATATCCTTAAGTCCTGACTTCCAGTATAAGTACTGATCAACAGTTAAGTACTGATTTATCCTGTTCACGTAAGATCTGAAAGCTAAACATAAAACATATTAGCCATGACATTATCAAATATATCTAACAGTGTATATGGTGTTATTTGGTATTAATATATGATATGTAATTATGTGGCTATGTGTGTGCAATTATAAATTAAAGGTGAATATAAATTAAGTGCATATAGGCCTAAGTGCCATCCGTGTTTAAATTCGGGGTGTAAACAGGTTAAGTTGGTGAGAATATATTATAATGAGGATTATTATTATTTATGTAGGATCTCGAGACGAGGGAAAACTTTCCATAAAGGTCGAGTGAAGCTCCAGTTGCTCCTACCAGTCAGACCAGACCAGCCTTTCTTAAGGCAAGTGATTCAACTTGTCCTTCATATTTACTGCTAATAGTTCATACATTGCTGCAACTATCCTGTGTCATTTGATATATTAAATCAAGCGTATCTTATGTTTATCTTTGAATTATATAAAAATGCCATGAACCCCCGAGTACGTATTGCAAAGTGGTCTTATCATGATAGTATATTAAAGTAATTCGAACGCCAGGATAAAAGAAAACTCTTGGTTGGTTCTCTTGATTAACATGCTGATGATTCCTAAGTATTGATATCTCATCCTGATACTTGAACCCCTATAGAACATTACCTTGAACCCTAAAAGCCAGATACTTATCAAAGTGATTCCTCATTGATTGATACCCCTCTTTCTTATCATGAAGCTTGACAATTCTGATATATCCTGAGTTAAAGATCATTTATGCATACCTTAACACCCTTAGTATTCATGAAGCTTATCTTCTTGATGATCCAGCACTTGAACCCTGATGAGAAACCATTGCTTTAAGCCCAATTTGGCATTACCCATTATAATATCCAATAGCCTCACTAAATCCCCTTGTCCAATCTTTGATATATGAAAACCTTTTAGTTACTTTAATAGAGTATAGTTTTGTGAATCATGGCCCTGAGATTCAGTACCATATTTCCCGTGTTTCGAGTTGATCTATAATCCCTTGAAAAAAAATGTTTACTGTAAAAGAGATTTTGTTATAAATCGGCATCAGTTTTTGAAATAAATAAAATGTGGGTTTTTAGTCCCAAAGGGGGGTAAATGTTTTCTTTGAATAGTGGATCTGGACTGAGACGCGAGTCCTTTCCACACTTATATTAGGCTTAAAAGTTGCCTAGGGATTCCCATTAATGTTTTAGAACCCAGCAAGGTTCGGGATTACTTCGCGGCTGATCACCGGCTGTAATCCGTAGCGTCATAAAATAATTTTGATTAAGATATGATTTTTTTTATACCAACAAAATGATGCCATCACCCAAAGTTTTATCTCTCATTATCATTGGTCATGTCCTCCCATTGACATTCTTTAATATATATCTCGATTTATGTTTTATATCGTATTGTTTAGCATTTGTTGAGCATTTGGCTCACTCCTTGCTTTACCCTGATATTACAGCTAGCAGCTATGGTTAGATTCAAGCAAACTACCCGTAAGACCTGTGATGTTGATGCCTATGTTCGAGCTAAGGTAGAATAAGTGATAGTAGTTTGTGTGAGGACTCGGTATTTAAAATCAGTTGTAATAGATGGTAGTGTTGGGCTGTTCCAAACCCTAAACTGTAAGATCTTGGATTTGGGTATGTTTATTTATTATTAAATATTATAATAGTTATATTTAATTTGCTGTTTAAGTCGGGGTGTGACATTTATAGGCAAAATTTTCAGCTGAATTTTTTTTATAAAATATTATTATTATTAATCCTTTAATTGATTATTCTTATTAACCAATTAACTAATAATTAAAACACCTTTTAATCATTAATCCCTTTTCTAAATACTTTAGAAAAATAATTCTCTCACTTGATTTAATTTCTAAAATTAAATTCTTAATTAATAATATTAAAAATTAATTAAATCTCATTTAATCAATTATTAAATCTGCAAATTAATTATTTATTTCACAAATAAATAATTACCAGCCATTATTAATTAATTCCTCCACCATTAAATCATTCTCTTTTATGGTGTGACCCTGTAGGTTCAATATTAAGCCGGTAGTAGAAATAAATAATAATAAAACTATTTTATCATTATTTATATAAATTCTCTAATTCATTAAATATGATTAATTAATAAATTAATTATATTTATTCTACATCGTGAGGGATACTTCTCAGCATATCGCGACTATCCGGATAATACGAATTCACTGCTTAGAATACCAAGAACCTATTCAGTGAGTAGTTACCGTACAATCAATTCCTTCTACCCTGCAATGTCACGATTAAATACAAGGCATGGAACTTGTGTCAAGCCTATCTTATTTAATCATTTGCTTTCCCATTCACTATGCTTAGTTCTATTTAATGTAAATTAGAAACTCCTTTCTAATTTCATTCACTCTGGCCAGAGATTCCTGAACTAGCATAAGTGGATCAGCATTGAACATTCTCTTCCTTCACTAGAAGTGGTAGATCCTTTATTGATCATACACTATCTTCGTATACAAAATCCTATACCCAGTAGAGCCCTTATAATTATCCCTGGAGACTAAGAACTAAACCAAAACATAGTTCAGTGTACACAAGATGACTATGATGACCTCAAAGCTAAGGATACTTGTACAACTATCACTATGTGAACAACTGCTGACATGTGAGTGAACTCCATCAGTTGTTCAGCTATGTGAGTCATGTTCGGTGAACTTATTCTATAATAAGCACATACATACTAGCTATAGTGTCACCACACAAATGTCTATGAGAACAGACATCTTTCATAATGAAGCAAGCATAGTATGTACCGATCTTTGCGGATTACTAATTACCTAGTTAGTAATCCTACGACCAGGAAATATTTAAGTTTAGAGTTATCATCTTTTAGGTCTCATTATTATGATCTCATCATAATCCATAAAAAGCTTTACTCTAAACTATGGTATATCTTATTTAAACACTTAAATAGATAAAGCCCGCAATAAAACCAAAACAAGTCTTTTATTAATATCAATGAAATCAAAACAGATTACATAAAATTTATTCCTAAATCATCATACATGATTGGACTTAGGACACATCTCTTTCACACTGCACCTTCTCAAAGTCAGTTTGATGTGGCTCCAACAAATGTGGAGTCACAACCCAAATCTCTAACAACTAAAGCCCCTGAAACACCAAACTCTCCCACACACTCCTTGGATGTTGACATGATAAACACATCACTTCCAAATTCTCCATCTTTAACTCTCTTGGAGAAGCCAAAAATCCAAGCAAGTTAGCATTCATCTTTTAGATGATTTGTTGGCTCACTTGCAATTTCTTTCTGAGACTGTTGAGACGTCTGTGCCAAAATTTTCATCAATCTGCACAGAGTTTACTAATAGTTTCCTCTCCAAACTCATTTATTTCTACTCTCTCGATGGATATTGCTCATCCGTCGAGTAGTGACTGTATCACGACGGATAAGCTTAACAGCAGTTATCCATCGGATAGTCAAACTGCTAACCCGACGGATACCCCTTATCCGTCGAGTGTCTCTGCACAGCTTCAAATATCATCAATTATTACAAGTGTAGAAGACTTAGTGGTAGTGCAATCACTCCTAGATTGAGGGAAGGGAGTTAAATGAGTGAGAGTCTGGGTTGCTCTCAGGAAAAAGGTGAGGAAAAGAGTGAACAAATGCAATCCATTTCTTCAGGATTGGCAAAAGTGAGTGTGAGGAGTCCCACCTTAGATGGTGAAGGTGAGGGTGTGAGGGTGGGGAGCCAAGGTGAGACCTTGATGCAACAAAAGAAAGATCAAGAGAGAAATGCAGGTACAGGAGTGATAAGGATGGAAACCATTTCAAGTGAGTCAATAAGTGTCAATGATGCAGAAAGGAAAAGGCTATTTCAGCAAGAATATCAAGCTGTTATAGATTCCATTTCCCTGGATGTTGAGAAATTTACTCACCCTGTGTCAATAATGCAGAAAGGAAAAGGCTATTTCATCAAGAATATCAAGTTGTTATGGATTCCATTTCCCTGGATGCTGAGACATTTACTCACCCTATAACAGCTTACCAAACTCTAGCTTTACAGGGCAATGAGGAGGCTGAAAGATTGCTGAACTTGGTGCACACAACACAATCTTTACTAAGAGCAAAGGATGCCATCACTGATATGCCTTCCAACATTGGCAGTGATTTGGAACTGAATGAGACTTCTTTTGGGGATGATGGTGGTGATGATGAGGAAGATAGCATGGATATAGGGGGAGATGCGGATATTCTTGACTGGATGCTCACAAAAGAATGCTCCTACTCACATCTCCAATCAACACTTTTCAAGCTAATTCATGACACCCAAGCAGCCATCCAGGCATCTTCCAATACTAGCATAAAGCAACTACTCAAAGCACATCTTGAAGCACTCCAGCTGCATAAGATTCAAGCCCTCCAACACAGTCAGAGTGTGGATGCCATCAAGCAGACAATTTCTGAAGTGAAGCAGGATGTTATAGAAAGGATGGATGCTAGACTCCCTGCAACCACCATGACTGAAATTGCTCACAAACTAAGGAAGGAAGGCTGATCTAAACAGGAAAGTTGAGGCCATGGACTCAAGACTATCTACTGTAGAGAAGTCAATGGCCAAGATACTAAATAATCAAGAAGCTCAAACTGCATTACTCCAACAACTGGTGGCAGCTCAACTCCCTCCCACACAACTTGATGATAACAAAAAGGGGAAGAAAGGATTAAGTGAGGGGGGGAAATAGCTTAACATTCAAGTCAGTAAAGTAATTGTGCCTACAATTGCTTTCACCTAGACACCAATAACAAACAGTATTGATCTCATAAATAAAGCAGCAGCCACAGTTGAGAGCAGCTGAGAAGAAGCAATTGAGTCCAATCAACTGGGAGAAAATTGATGAGAATATACAAAAGAGATTTGGGTTAGTAAAGAAGCCTAGAAAAATCAGCCATTCATCACTCTCATGTCAGGCAAATATCTGTGAATGAAATGAGCATGAAGAATCTGGAAAGAGGACAACCATCCTGCATCAAATCTCCAAAGGCTAATCTAATTTTGAAGCCAAGGGTGAACTATCCAAAATCTTCATCTAAAAAACCCGTTGGACAGTGTATGAGACACCAAAGCCTGATGAAAAGAAGTTATTGGCCAGGTCCATAGCATTCTACAAGGATCCAGCTGATTTAGCATTGAAAAGAAGAATTGCTAAAGTTTTCAGAAATGGTAAAGAAATTTGTGTGGTGGCTGGACACCCTCAATTTGCTGAAGCAAAGAGAGAAGAAAAGGTAAGATTAAAGCAAGAAAAGAAGCAAGCTGCTCTAGATGCTAAAAAGGTCAAACAAAAGAAGGAGCAAGCTGCTATCTTGGCCAAGCTACAAGCTGTGAAACCTACACAATAAGTTTCTGCACAACCATCTGAAATAGTTGAATCTCAAGATCAAGTAATGCAAAATGAACCTCCACAGACAAAGAAGCCAAGGTACAAGCAAAGAATAAAGAGAAAGTTGGACTTCAGTGATGAGGAGATGGAAGGGTACTTTCCCAAAGAGTCTACATCTGCAACAACTCAAAGATCCATGCCCTCTATGGCACATGGAGAACTCAAGATAGATCCATCCAAGAACTTTCATGGTGAACCTATCATTCCAAAGGATGAGCCAATAGACTGGGATAGTCTACCAATACCTGAACTCAATCTACCTCAATTCATGAAGCCAAAGAAGACAAAGACCAGAGCAGTCAAGAAAGTGAAACCCTCAACTCTCAGATCCAAGTCCCCAACCAAAGCTCAAACCAAATTCAACAAGGGAGACATCATGTACATCTGTGACATCAAGGAATTCTCATATTTAAACCTCTATCTAGATGAACTGGAAGAAGTTACAGGGATTGATGCTTACAGGAATCTACCTGAAAGGTTAGTATTCAAGTACAAGGGAGGAAAAGAGATACAGTGGCCACTTCACAGGATCCTTCAAGAAAGCCAATCTATGTTGATAAAGGTTTATTTATCCTTCAAGAAGAACTTTAGATTCAATGTGACAGCTAGAAGACTTGTTCTAAAGAAGATTGAAGAACTGAGGAGTATTAGAGCCAAAGATGCACTCCTAAAGACTCTAACTATTCCTTACACAGGAAGTAGAGTGCATCTAAGGCCCTACTGGCTGATGGAATTCATGGATGATAAAGGAGTTAAAAGATTCTTCATATTAGAAGATCAATTGAGCATCTCTAGCAATGAGACTCTTTTGGAAATGCAAGAAATGTTAAATCTCTCAGAATCTGATGAACTGGAATTTCACAGACAGCTCCAAAATCAGATAGAAGAAAACAATAGAAAGCTTGGAAAGAGATCCAGATCTTCAAGGAAATAGATTAATCTGCTCAGGCTAGAGGAGTACCTTGAAAATGACAGTGAGCAAATCTTTATACATCTTGTTAATTGAAGCACTTTACAGTTTTATCTACTTCCTTTTAAATTTGTATTTTTAGGGTGTTTTGTTATCATCAAGTTTCTCTTAATTTATGGCTATAATTCTAGTAGACATAAATTGGGGGAGATTGTTGTGTATATGTTGTGGACTTGATGATTTTATTAACAAAACACCTTAGTAGATTTAACTTTGTAAAAAATGTAACACTCGACGGATAAGGAATATAGTCCCGACGGATGACTCAATATAGTCCCGACGGATGATGATTTATTATCCATCGAGTGAGTAGCTTATGTAACAATAAGTCATGTAGCACATTTCTGCAAACACCTTTGTTTAGATTCTGTAGTAGCATATAAGTCATGTTGACTTTAATTAGATATGTAGAATAGGTTGATTAATTGTACATAGATGATGTCTTGTAATTCTGCATAAATGAAATAAAGTCAAGTGCCAGAAAGCTACCCGACGGATGATTAACAAAGCTACTCGACGGATGATCAACAAGGCAACCCGATGGATAATCAATTCAAACATCTGTTGACAGTGACAACATAGTCACATGTGTTGAGTGTATGCAAAAGGAATGTGGAAGCCTATTCAACTGGGTTTTTGAGAACAAAGAAGCATTGTCATTTCCATGCTATTATGAAGATATTCAAAGATGCTAGAATAGAGTAATAAAGTAGCATAGTATTAGACTTGATAGGTTTTATTTTATTATCTTGTTTTATTACTGTGTAATCTTGGTGATATATAAACCAAAAGTAGCAATTAGAACAACGAGAAGTCTAAGCAAGTAAACTCTCAGAGAAACATTTTGTAAGCTGTATCTTTAGCATTTCTCTGTAAGTTTAGTTGTTCTTATTTGTAAGCAGCTGTGAGCTATTCAAGCTTTACAAAGTTCTCTCGATATATATATATATATATATATATATATATATATATATATATATATATATATATATATCTGATGGATACTTTCTAATCCACCAGAAAATTTTAAAGACTCGTGTTTTTATTACTTTGTGTTTTGATTCATATTTAATTTGATATTCCGCATTTGGAAAATCAAAACACTGTCATATATATCTTAAGTTAGAATATTTTATATTCCCGTAAAAGGTTCAAGAATTTCATTCAACCCCCCTTCTGTAATTCTTGTTGCATTGTTAGGGACTAACAGATTCCATAACAATGTTGGTTATAAGATTGTAGACTCTATATGCTTTTCCAACTGTATATCCAACAAAAATGCCTTCATCTGCTTTGGCATCAAACTTTCCATTCTAATCAGTTTGATTCCTCAAGATATAGCATTTGGAGCCAAAGACATGAAGAAAGTTTAATGTTGGCTTCCTATTCTTGAACAATTGGTACGGTGTCATGCATTTTGCTTGATTAACCAAAGAAATATTCTGAGTGTAGCATGCAGTATTTACAGCTTCTGTCCAAAAATATTTGGTAACTTTGATTCTTCTAGTATTGTTCTTGCAGCTTCAATAAGAGACCTTTTCTTCCTTTCCACCACTCCATTTTGTTGTGGGGTTCTTGCTGCTGAAAACTCATGCATGATCCCATTCTCTTCACAAAACAATCTCATCACATAATTCTTGAACTCAGTTCCATTGTCACTCCTGATTCTTCTAACTTTAAAATCAGGATGATTGTTGACTTGCCTTATGTGATTGATGATGATTTCACTAGCTTCATCTTTGGATTTGAGATAATATGTCCAAGAGAACTTTGAGAAATCATCCATAATTACTAGGCAGTATCTTTTCTTTGAGATGGACAACACATTGACTGGTCCAAATAAATCCATGTGCAGTAGTTATAAAGGTTCTTCAATTATTGAATCGAGCTTATTTTTGAATGATGCTTTGATCTATTTTCCTTTTGACATGCATCACACAATCCATCCTTTGAGAATTCCACTTGAGGAATGCTTATTACCAAATCTTTCCTGACTAATTCATTCATAGTCTCGAAGTTAAGATGGGACAACTTCTTATGCTATAGCCAACTTTCATCTTGACTTGCCTTGCTGAAGTGACAAGTGACAGATTCTGTATTTGATGAGTTAAAGTCAGCTAGATACATATTTCCTTTTCTCACTCTAGTGAGAACCACTTTGTTGTTTTTCTTGTTGGTCACAACACAGGCTTCATAATTAAATGTTATTGAGTTACCCTTGTCACAAAGCTAGTCGATACTCAATAAGTTACGCTTGAGTCCATCCACTAGGGCAACTTCCTCAATGATGACATTTTCTTTTGAATCAAGCCATATCCCACAGTATAACCTCTTGATGTCATCTTCAAAAGTAATACTTGGGCTAGCTCTCTCCTTGAACTCAGTGAGCAGGGTAAAATCTCCAGTCATGTGCCTTGAGCACCCACTATCCAAATACCAAAGATTCTTTCTGTTTCCCTGCACACAACAAAATCAAATCAAGTTGATTTTGGTACCAAGTTTCCTTGGGTCCTGTTTTGTTAACCTTTTTCTTAGGTTTCTTAGGATTGTCCTCATTTGACTTAGGTATTTGAGATTCATCCTTAGTCAATTGAGTAGGTCCTTTAAAACCTTTCATTATTACAGAATTATCATGTACATGTTGGTTAACATGGAAGGGCATATTCGGTGCAAACATGTTATTCCAGTAAGGCATGCTAAATGGCATTTGTGGCATACTAAATGCAGTATAGTAAGGATTTTGTGCAAATGCCATATTAGCAAATTGTGCATTCAAATTATGTGTAGGCATAACATTCACAGGCATTGTAGGCATGTTAGGAAATGAAGAGGGTGCAGATATAGGTGCAGGCATAGCAAGTTTGTAATTAACAGACAAATGATTAACACTGCCACATTTCACACAGATTTTTCTAGGTGCATATTTATCAGGCGTGTAGTTGTTATGTTTGTTAATTCCTACTTTCCCATTCCTATTGTTTTTCCTTTTTGATTCTACTTTAACTTCTATTTTCTCCAATTTTTCATTCAATGCTTGATTGACAGATGCCCTACATTGACTCTCTTATTCTTTTTCACTTAACTTGTTTCTCCTGAAACAAAGTTCTTGGAAACTAATCCACATTTCTCATTTAACTTAGCTAGCCGGCATTTGCTAACTGGCTTTCTTTCATTCAGCGGATGTGGTTCCTTGTCTTTGGACGGATAATTCTTTTGATCATTCGACGGATAACATTCATCATTCGTCGAATCCATATCCGTGGAAAGTCCTTCCAAGTTGGGATTCATTTTCTCTTTGCTCTTTTTCCAGGCTTCATCATAGAAGGATTTTATACCTTGAACTTTAGTAGTTTGAGCATGGAGATCTCTAGATGATTTACATGCCTTAATTACTTTATGTTCTCGTTCAACTTGCTTTCTTAAAATATCCATTTTCTTTAAGGATTCAGTCAGTTCAGCTTTGGCAATCTTGCTTAATTTCAATATTTTCTTTAGTGAGAGATTTGAATGTAACATGCAGATGATATAATTCGGTAGACATGTCATTTATAGCATCATTACACTCAGCTTTAGATAAATGTGTTCGATTAGTGGTGTTTACCTGATTACTGGATGAACTGACTTATGTTTCATCTGATTTGGCCATAAGTACTAGATTGACATATCTTGTATCCTCATCCTCCAGCCCAGTCATTTTCCTGAGTTAAAAAAGCCATTTCCTTTTGTTTGAGCAACTCAAAGTACTTCTTTTTGTAATCCACAGGCTCAAACTTCTTTCTATCAGAATCAAGCTTTCTGCATTCACTTGCAAAATGATCACTAAAGCCACACTTGAAACATTTAAATTTTGACTTATTAACCATGTTTCTGTTTGGCTTGGATGTTTCAGAATTCTTCTTAAATTTGAGCTTGGCAAATCTTCTAGATAGAAAAGCTAGATGCTCATTATTGTCATCTATATCAGCTTGACTAAGATGATCTTCACGTTCAGCTACTAGACCTTTTCCTTTGCCTTCACAAACTATAGGGTTTGGTGTAGATTCCACAGTTTCTACCTTTATCTCTTTCTCTCTCTCTTGCTCAGCAACCAATGCAATGGATCCTCCCTTCTTCCTTCCTTTCTCCAGCTTCTCATCTTGCTCTATTTCAAGCTCATAGGTCTTTAGAATCCCATACAGTCTATCCAAGGTAAATTCCTTGTAATATTGAGAGTTTCTTAGTGAGACTGTCATAGGCTTCCATTCCTTTGGCAGAGATCTAAGGAATTTGAGTTTTGAGTCTTTTGTCTGATAAACTCTTCCATGCAACTTTAGAGCATTTAGTAATTTTTGAAACCTACTAAATATGTCAGTGAGTGAGTCATTTTCTTCACTATGAAAATGCTCATATTGCTGAATCAATAGTTATATCTTGTTTTCCCTTACCTGCTCAGTTCCATCACATATAACTTGAATTGTATCCCAGACCTCTTTAGCAGTTTTGTAATTTATGATATTTTTAAACATGTCACCATCAACACCATTAAACAAAATGTTCATGGCCTTCTTATTCTTATGAACTTGCTCAATATCTGGATCAAACCATTCTACTCTAGGCTTTGGGATAGATGGCTCATTTCCTGTAGCATCTCTCATAGAGACATGAGGACCTTTTTCAATACAGTCCACATATTCTTCATCTTGAGAGAGGAGATGCAGGTGCATTTTCACCTTCCAATGGTGATAATTGTCTTTGTCCAGAAATGGAATCTTTACTCCAACATCTTTTCTGCCCATCTTGTTAGTTGTTGTAATCTTTAAATTCTTTGTTCTTCAAGAGCTTGCTCTGATACTAGTTGTTATTCCAAAATAATCTAACAAAGAATTATAAAAGGGGGGTTGAATGTAATTCTGGCTACTTTTTAAATTTTAAGAATTGTTCTACTTTGAATATATAACTGTGTTTGATTTAGCTAAAGTGCGGAATAAAAGTATTGAAGAAATCAAACACAAAGTAATCAAATACAAGTATTTAAAAACTTTCTGGTGGATTGAACTTTTCCACCAGAGATATATATAAATTTGAGAATTATGTGATGCAAGATTTGCACACAGCTGCTTACAAGTTGAATTTATATAGAACATAGAATTTCTTTACAGATATAGCTTTATCTATTTCTCTGGTAATTGCTTTCTAACTTCTCATTCTGTATAACTTGCTACACTTAGTTTATATATCACCAAGTTACATGATAAAAAGACAAACAAATAAGACAAAAAGTTTCTAATCTAATTTCATGCTTCTTCATTTCTCTATCCAGCATCTTTGAATATCTTCAGTTTATCATGGAAATGTAAATGCTTCTTTATTCTCTAAAACCTGTAAATAGGATGCCACATTCTAATTGCATACAATCAACGCATGTGACTGTCAAGTCACTATCAACTGCTTTCGAATATGATCATCCGTTGAAACTTCGTGGGATCATCCGTTGAGACTTTGTTGGATCATCCGTTGAGAGTCTGATTGAACATCCGTTGAAGCTCTAGTTGATTATCCGTTGAAACCTTGTGAAAATTCCGTTGAGAGCATCTTCATAGCAGTTAACCCTATTTTACTTATACAAGATTACAAGGCATATAATATTTACAGTTAGCCAACCTATCTTGCATATCAATCTAGTAGTCAATATGACTTAGAATATTCTACAACATCTAGTTCTCTAAAGCATTACAATATGCAGAAATGTGCTACTAATCTTATTAATACATAAGCTACCCTTTCAACGGATGTTAAAGAGATCATCCATTGAAAGCTACAAATTCACTAAATTAAATATAATAAGGTGTTTTGTTTAACTTATCATCAAGTACACAACATATTCCTAACACCTTGACATACTTAGTTTGGCTGATGAAAATTTCATCACTTCTTTGACTAACTTGAAATCCAAGAAATTAACTTAGTTCTCCCATCATACTCATTTCATATTCACTCTGCATGAGTTTTGAGAAACTTTAACATGGCTTTTTATTGGCAGAACCAAAGTTGATATCATCCACATAGATCTGAACTAGAATCAGATCATCACCATGCTGCTTGTAGAAAAGAGTCTTGTCAATTGTACCTCTAGTGAATCCATGTTTAAGCAAAAATTCTGACAGTGTGTCATACCAAGCTATAGGTGCTTGCTTTAGTTCATAGAGAGCCTTGAATGATTTGTATACAAAGTTTGGAAATTCTGGATCTTCAAAGCCAGGTGATTGTTGCACATAAACTTCTTCTTCCAACTCACCATTAAGGAATGCACTCTTTACATCCATTTGATACACCTTCAAATTTAGGTGTGCAGCAAATGCAAGAAGGATCCTTATTGGTTCAAGTTTTGAAACTGGAGCAAAAGTTTCATCATATTCAATTCCTTCCTCCTGTGAGTACCCTTTTGCAATAAACCTTACTTTGTTTCTGGTGACAATTCCATTTTCATCCATTTTGTTCCTAAACTCCCACTTTGTTCCAATTACACTTCTGTTCTTGGTACAGGAACCAACTCCCAAACTTTGTTTCTTTCAAACTGATTTAGCTCCTCTTGCATAGCAGATATCCAATCAGGATCAAGTAGAGCTTCTTCAGTTTTCTTAGACTCAATTTGTGAAAGAAAGCATGCATGTAAAAATTCATTAGCAGTTGAACTTCTAGTCCTCACTCCAACATTAGGATCACCAATAATTGCTTCTATTGTATGAATCCTATCCCATTTCCTGATGTGAGTTTGTTGACTTGAATTTTCTGTATTTTCTTCATCACTGGCATGACTAGCAGAACTTTCTCTTCTTTCTCCCCATGAGTTTGTGTTATCAAATTCAGGTGTTTGAGATGAGCTTCCATTCTCATGATTCACTTATTCAGTTGACTTTTCATTCATTCTATTATTTGTGTTGACTTCAGAATCATCCTCATAATCACTATCAATGTTGAGATTTTCGAATTTCAAGGTCTCGGCTTCATTTTCATCGAGGCATTCCAAGCTTGGACACTTGTCATCATAAAAAATTACATATGTGCTTTCCATAATTTTCTTTTGTTCAAGAACATAGACTTTGTAGGCAGTTCTTTCCAATGAATATCCCAGAAAAATTGCTTCAAAAATTTTAGAGTCAAATTTTCCCAAATAGTTAGAGTTGTCTTTCAAAATATAACACTTGCTTCCAAACACATGAAGTTGTTTCACAGTAGGCTTTCTTTTAGGTAAGATTGAGTAGGGTGATTTTCCAAGATTCTTGTTAATGAGATATTTGTTTTTAGTATAGCATGCAATGTTCACAGCTTCTTCTCAAAAACTTGTTGGCAATTTAGCATCCTGCAGCATTGTTTAGCAGTCTCCACTAATGTACTATTTTTTCTTTCAACAACACCTTTTTGTTGAGGTGTCCTAGCTGTTGAGAATTCTTAAATAATGCCCTTGTCTTTGCAGAATTCAGTTCAAGTTGCATTTCTGAATTCTATGTCATTGTCACTCCTCAACCTTTTCACACAATTCTGATCTTCAGCCCGCTTCAAAATCTTCTTGATGTGTTATGATGTGTGGAGTTTCATCCTTATAGTGCATAAATTCTACCCATGTGTACCTTGAGTAGTCATCCACCATCACAGGTGCATAATTCTTTCTTGAAATTGATAAGACATTTACTGGTCCAAATAAGTCCATGTGAATAAGTTGCAAATGTGCACTTATGGAATTCACATTTTTACTTTTGTGACTTGATTTCTTCATTTTTCCTTTTTAACATCTCACATAACTCAATCTGAGCAAACTCCATATTTTGCATGCCTCCCACTAACTCCTTTTTGACTAGAGTGTTGATTGCCTTGTAATTCAAGTGAGAGAGCTTTTTATGCCACAACTTTCTTTGTTCTTAAGATGCCTTGGTGTAGAAGCAACAAATTCCATCCTCCTTTACTGAGTCCAGGTCTGCAAAAAATAAACTTCATTTCCTTACTCCTTCCAAAGCAGTTTCACTAGTCTTTTTACTGATAATTTGGCATTCTCCTTTTTCAAATAGAATATTGAATCCTCTATCTGTAAATTAGGCTGACACTCAGGAGATTCACCTCAAGACCAGCTACCAGTGCTACATCTTCAATGACAACATTTTTAGAAATTATCTTCCGATATCACATTGTGGAACCTTTCACCTGTCATATGTCTTGAGAATCTACTATCTATGATCCATATGACCTTCTTCACTTTGCACTGCACACAATGAGGATTAAGTGTGTTTAACAACCCAAGCAGTGTTAGGTTCTTTCTTCTTGTTAACAGATTTGGTAGAAGTAGAATTTGATGATTCAGAAAGAATAGAATTCATTGATTGATATGCATTTTCCTTTTTAGCTGAGGTCTCTATAATGACTTCCTTAAGATTTATTCTCAGCTTGTGGCAACTTGTCATTACTTTCATGTTGCAAGGTATGCAATCAAACTTGTCACAGAATGAGTAGGGATCATTATCCTTTGCTTCATTATACTTGCATGCTCCCAATCTTGGCTCACTAACAGCCCTTTTACAAAGGTGGGTTAGATGATTTGTAGAGCCACATTTCTGACACTGTTTCCTAGGAGCATCTGCAACAAATGCAAAGTTGTTACTTTTGTTTATTCCAACCTTCCCATTTCTGTTTTTCTTTTTCTTTCCTGCATTCTCAGCTTTTACTTCCTTGATCGGTTTCTTGGAAGTTTGGTTTACCATGGGCTTCTTCTCAGCTTTAGAAGTTTGAGTTATTTCTGTGCATTTCTTCTCATTATCCTCATCAGCAAGTTCTTTTTTTATGATCAACTCATCTTCACTGAAATTTACTTCACATGCTTTGAACTAGTGGTGAATTAACCTTTCTCATCATAGCTGGGACATCTTCATTTACTGTTGCCTTTCGCTTGTCACCTTCAACTTTCTTGTTAGTTGTTCAATGCATCATAATCCAAACCAGTATCTATGTTAGCACATGGCTTATTCTTTTCATGGTACTAACCAACCAGCTGAGATGAATTCCTGAATGACTTCAGTTTTACCTCATTCTTTTCTATATTTTCTCTTAACACAGCTTCTATCTCACTAGCACACTTGAGCTTATTCTTTAGATATTCATTTTCTTGTTTGACTGTCTCAAGATCCACAAGCAATAGCTCAAACTTTTGTTTCTCACTCTCAAGCTTCTCATTAGCTTTTAATAACCTACTGACCTCCTCAGTAGATGCTACCATGCTAGTATGAATGTGGAACATTTTTATGCTCATCTTTTTAACAGTCTCCTTATATTGAATTTCATTTAAATCAATGGTGGTAAGAGTTGGTACCTTTATTTTTTATGACGATGAATATCCTTGCTCCAAGGCCATGAGTGCATAGTTTCCTACTTCCTCATCATCATCATTATTTGAATCATCCCAGCTCTTTCCTTCTACAACATAAGCTTTATCCTGTTTCTTTCTTAGAAGAGCCTCATACTTTGCTTCCAATTCAAGATAGGCCTTGTCCTTTTTCACCTTCTTTGGCTTCCTGCATTCTGTAGCAAAATGGCCCAATTCATCACAATTGAAGCACCTATTTTGTAGCCATTTTTGTTTCCAAAATTGTATTGTGTCTTTTTCTTCCATTTATTGTCCTTGTTGAATGTTTGTCCCTTATTTTTGAAGAACTTTGGCTTCTTTACTCTAATGTTAGAGAATTTCCTTGCTAAGTAAGCTATGGACTGATCTAACTCATCCAGTTCATCCAAGGTATATAATTTATCCTCTTCAAGTTCAATAATAACTTGCTTCTGTGGTTCTTTATTCATTTGTTCACTACTTGAAGCAGCTGGAGTCTGGATTTCTTGTTCATCATCAGATGACTGACTGTCATTAAGAACTAGTGCACTTGCTCCATCAACAATGTGCCCTTGACCAGCTCTTAAAGATTTTCTTTGGATCATTTCCAGTTCATAGGTTTTCAGAATGCCATACAAAACCTCAAGTGTCATTCTGCTCAAGTCTCTTCCTTCTCTTATAGCTAAAATCTTCTGTTCTAGATGATCAGGAAAGGTGAGGAAAAACTTCAAGTTAACTTCTTCAGCTTCATAGTATTTGTCATGAAGCTGCAAGTCATTAATCAGCTTGTTGAATCTTTCAAAGACATCAGTAATACTTTCTTTAGGTTTAGCCATGAAACCTTAAGACACTGGTATTCTCCTTTGGTTAGATCTAACTTCCTATGTACCTTCACACAGAATCTCTATTTTCTCCCAGGTCTGTTTGGCTGTGTCACAGTTGACAATGTTATTGTACATGACATTGTGAAGTGACTATCAAAATTAATTGCAGACCACTATCAAGAGAACTTTTTCCTTCTCAATGTCTATGTATGTTGAAGGATCTTTTAGACCATAAGTAAGTTGGGATGACCATGTCTCCTTTTGTAGACTCTTCAATCCTTTCCATAGAAATTAAAGGTCCATTCTTCATAATCTGGATGTACAAGGGGTTGGTCATCCATAGAAACAACATCATCTTCTTTTTCCATAATGTGTAGTTAGTCTTATCAAAGGCTGGTATTTTTTCTACTGCTAATCTTTTGTGTATTCATTCTTCCAAGATCTTTAATATGTTTGCTTTCAGATTTTGCTCTGATACCACTTGTTAGTTAATGAATACAACACAGAGGGGGGTGAATGTGTTTTAGATATTTTTAAGGCTTTTTGAATGTTTATTACTTGTTTAACAAAGCAGATTAAAATGCAGTAATATTATGTTAACTGAAATAAAACAGTGCACACAATATTTCAAAACTCACTTAATTTTGTATTAAAATTAAGTTAGTGTCTTGCTACAAATCCTGGATTCTTTGTCAGTATAGAACTCAGCTTCTTCCTTCAGAGAGTTACAAGAAAAACTAGATCTGTTTGTACTGTTTAAAAGCAAAGGACCAGTGTTTACTTTATAGATTAGTAAACACAAGTTTACACAACATGCAATAAAATGTACTAAACCCTACTTTAAGTTATCTCTAAAGCTTTCCATTTCTGGTTTAGTGTATCTTTACAAATCCTGTGGATCTGTGACTTTCCTTTGTCAGTTAATCTTGGCCTTTGATCTTGCACTCTTCAAGCTGCTTTAGTAGACTTTTCAATCTAAC
Source organism: Apium graveolens (assembly GCF_009905375.1). NCBI lineage: Eukaryota > Viridiplantae > Streptophyta > Magnoliopsida > Apiales > Apiaceae > Apium > Apium graveolens. The sequence continues at coordinate 94,589,299 of NC_133649.1, forward strand.
TGATTAGATCATTTATTGATTGATAATCTTAAATATTTAACTTGTCTGCATTCTGTACTTGAGGTTCATATCGAGATCTCCAGTTTGTTTTATAGAAAACTGACATCTCGATAAGTATAATGGCTTATTGAGATCTCTTAGTTCTATATAAGTGTCTTTGACTTAGTCGAGGTCTCTGAGTTCTCTATAATTGAACTTAGCTTGTCGAGGTCTCCAAATTTCTGCATGTAGAAATGACTAGTCGATATCTCTGAGATCTTTATAGGCATTTTGACTTGTCCATATCTCTGAGATCTCTAATGAGAAAATTGACTTGTCGATATCTCCAATCTTCGTATCTTCATTTTGACTTGTCGATATCTCTGAGTTTTCGAATGCAGAAATGACTTGTCGATATCTCAGAGATCTTTATATACATTTTGACTTATCGATATCTCTGAGATCTCTAATGATAATTTAACTTTTCGATATCTTCAATCTTCATGTCTTCATTTGAATTGTCGATATCTCTGAGACTTCTTTATAAGCTGTTTTGAACTTCTCGATAAGTCATTCTGGAGTTCTCGAATGACTTCTCTACATGACTTGATCTGCGACTTGTAGATATCTTGACTTAGAATATTTTTCCTAAAACAGATTTATTCAACTCCAATCTTCTTCATAATTTCTCTGAGACATGATCTTCTTCCAGAGTTTATTCTTAGGATTGAGACTGTTTACAGAAAAATACTCCAATCTAATCTTTGACTATTTTTACAGACTCAAGTAATATAATACAAAATACAAATTTAGATTATCATACAACTAATTCTTAGGGCTTTCAATTTGACTTAGTCTTGTTATAGTACATGAATGTCTTGCACCATAAAAATTATAATAAAATTAAACTAATTAGTTAAATTTGGTCGGTATAATGAACCTCGGGTTAAATCAAAATTTTATTAACTATTAATTTGAAGATGAAGAGAAGTTAATATCAGAATAAACATAATTCGTACACTATTTATATAAACTAACTTAACTTTTAATTAAAAAAAGTTGTGATCACGCGTAGAAATATCAATAAAAATATTAACTGAATAGGTAATAATAATTTTTTCAGATACCTCTTCTTAAAAATGTCATGAACATTGATTAATATATTTATCATTAAATCATGTCATTTAAAAATATTAAATAAAAAAATTAGGAATTAAATTCATATTAAAAAAAATTAAAAAAAATGTAAGATTGTAAAAAGTCTGTGCATTGCACGGGTTTTAGGTTAGTATATATAATACAACAACTAGGGGTTCATTGTTAGGTCACACAACACTGTATAAGGGGGTTGAATACAGTGTTTCTACAATCAAATCAATTTGCACACAAGTATGTAACAAAGATCAAATATATTCAATAAACTCTGTTACAATATGAACCGTTGTTCTCTCTCAGTGATGAACAAATATCACTAAGAGCTGCTAGGTTACAATGAATAATGTTTCTCGATAATGATAACACATTTAGTGTAAACCCTAAGCTGTGTTTATATAGTACACGGTTACAAGATATATTCTAATTGATATGGAATATAATTCTGTCTCCTAAAATATATCAATCAGATATCTTCTACAAGTCTTCTAGTCCTCTAACTCTTCATGCATATCTTCTTTTGTTTTAGTCCAGATCTTCTCTCATTGTAAATCAGCCGTATTCCTTATCTGAAAGTCTTCCCGCACTTAAGTACTGATATGTATCTTCAGACACCTTAAGTTCTGATATTATGTTCTGACTTCAGTAAGTTCTGATTTCAGTAAGTCCTGATATGTCCTGTTGTTAAGTTCTGAAAACTAAACACAAATCATATTAGACATTACATCTCAAATATATCTAACAATCTCCCCCAACTTGTAAATTATGCAAAATATACAAGTTAATAGATTTGATGATGTCAAAAACATTTTAAGTACAAATGCAATAAGAGTTTAATAAGACAACTAACTACAACTTATAGTCCTTGTAGCTTTTACCAATCTCACTGAGTCAATCTGAATCCAAAGTGATTCTTGACAAAGTTTGATATCAGCTTTTCTTCTTTATTCCTCAAGACTTGAGCTATTGTAGTCTTGACTTGCTTCATCTCTTCGTCTTGACTTCCAATCTGGTAGATTACAGTCCTTAGAGCAGAGATATGGTTTCTTTCTAAACCATCACCCAGTCTTATTACCCTTGGATGAGAAGAATCTTCATTGTAGCACAGACATTTCTCTTTCAAAATCACTTCAAGTTTAGCAGAATCCTTCTTTATTGGAATTTCACTTCCATCTTCTTCAACTATGTTAGGAATGAATTCTGTAACCCTTGAACCAAAAATTCTTGCTTTATCTCTTATGGTCTTCAATATGAAATTTGACCATCTCTTGGTAATATCAGACTATATCTCTACAAAATAATGAAAGAATTGAAGTTCTTTTAGAGATTTGTTCAGCACATCTGATTCTGACATTTGATATGTTCTTCCATCTTCAAGAAATAGAATCAGATTTTCTTTTACATTATGTTTATCATGAGCATCCAGTACCACTTGAACAGAGATAACCTTATCAAGGTGTTTCTATGTAACATCTTCAAGAGGTCTGTCAGTTAGCAAAAATGGATCTCTAGTAGCAACTTCAACTCATGTTTTGATCTTAGCTTCATCAGATCCTAGCACTGCTCTGTCTCTTGGTTCTCTAGCATTTAACCCAATAGTCATGAAATCATACAGTAATTGGCTTTTCTTTGGATCTGATGGTTTGACATTTTTCCATAGAAGTTTCTTTTTATCAGCAACTTTCATTTTGTCTAAATCAACTTGAGCACTGTCAGAGGTTGATTTCTTGATGACTTTATCAGAACTTGTTGTTTCTTCTATAGCTTGCTGTTTTTCACTCTGAACAACTTAAGCTTTGTCAGAGGTTATCTTAGATTCTTCAGTAATCTTTCTTTTTTTCAGAGTTTGAACAGATTCATCTTCAGCAAGAGTATCATCATGAACTTGAACCATTTTGCACACTGGTTTCATCAGGATTTGAGGAATTTTTATCTCCTGTGGCTTTGTTGGTTCATCAACTTTTCCTTTTCCTTTATCTTTGGGATCAATCTTAGTTTGTGATCTAGTCTTGGGCTTTGATGCCTCGATATTTGATTTATCCTTGATCACAATGCCTTTTTCCTTAGGCCTTGGAGGTTTCTTTGCAACAGAAGCTTTTAACTTTAGATTTGTCTTCTCAGCTTTAAATCTAGCTTCTTCCTCCTTGAGATTTTCTAAATCCATTCCAGGATTATGTTTCAGAAATAATCTTCTAGCAATCTCTTTATCAAGTGTCTGAATCTTGGGATCCTTGTAGTAGAAAGTAGTCTTCTTTCCCTTAAGCTTCAGAGTTTGCAAAAACTTTTGAGAGTCATTACTTCCCCCTTGAATCAGAACATCAGAACTTGATATCAGATTTTGATTATCAGCACTTGCTATCAGATTTTGAGTTTAAGCAGCTTCAGAACTTGTCTTCTTTTGAGTAAAAGATTTTCTTGCATCAGAGATTAGTTTCCTAGAAGAAACCTTGCTGCTTTGCACTTGACCTTGACCCTTGCCCTTGCTAGGGTTTCCCTAGTCATCACCTTTATCATCTTTCTTCTTCAGTATTTGAGTAGGTGAGCATTTGGACTTAACTACCTTCTCCCCCTTTTTGGCATCATCTGGTAGTAGGAGAGAGAGAAGAAGTTATACTGAAGATTGAATTTCATTAAGTTGAGCTTTTTGAGAAGCTTGATTCTGCAGGACCTCAGTAATTTAGGCCTTTTGCTTCTCCTGAATCTTCTCAATTGCTTTAACTTTTTTCAGAAATAGGTCTGATAAAACTCTTTTTATCAATCTTGGTCTCCATATCCAGCTTTTCAGCTTTTTCCAGAAGTTTATCAACCTTTTCATGAGTTGTATAGTGTTGACCTTGAAGAGACTTGATACTTAGAGCTGTGACTTTGAGTTGAGTCTTGAAATCAGAATTTGTCATCAGCTCATTAGATTTGGCAATGTGCTCTGTCAGAACTTTAGAGCTTGGAATGAAATCAGATTCATTCCACTTCTTGGTCCACTCAACTCCTCTGTGAGTTTCTTCCCAAGGAACATGAGCATTCTTTTCAACAAACTTTTTAATAAGTGCCTCATTTCCAAGAGTAGGAGCTTGGAGTATTTACTGAAACACTGTCTCCAGAACTTGAAGAAGACTCATTATCCTCTGATAACACAAGAGTGTGTGAGGCTATAGAAGATTCTGGAACAACTTCATCTAATTTCTGATCATTAGAATTTATCTCCAGAATTGGTGTAGATGGTATCTCAGCCTGTAAGATTGGAGAATTAACTGTAGATGGCTGAGTTACTGTTGGAGCTTCCAGATAAAGAACAGTTGGAATATTCAGATTGTGAATATCTATTTCAGAACTTGTGTCTTGTTCTTCAACATTATCTGTAGCTTTGATTGGAGAGACATGAGGTGTGAGCACTGTATCTGGAACAGTGTCTTGAGCTTGAGTTGGGGATGGCAAAGCTTCAATTACAACAGGTTCTGATGAGATCAGAGATTCCTAATCCCCATCCTCAGCTTCATTCAGTATCCTCAGATGGAGGCTTAGCCATGTGCCTTCCTGCCCTCATTTTCTTTAATCTCCTTGATAGTGAAGGAGTTGCTTCAGCAGCATCAGAACTTACAGTTCTTTTCCTCTTCAAATTACCAGAACCCTCAGCTTCAGTCTTTTTCTGATGGGTTGACCCTTCAGCTTCTTGTGTCACAAGTTCTGATGCATGAACCTGTGCTTCTTCTTCATCTGATTCATCCCTTAGAATCATCCTTCTTCTTCTTGGTGGAGATTTAGGAACAGATTTTGTTCTAGAAGGTTTGGATCTTGATGTTATAGCAGATGGTTGTTGTTGTTTGGATTGAGCTAGTTGGAAGTATGTTCTGATGGTAGGTTGAGTTGGTTGAGGTTGAGAAGTGGTAGGTGGTGTAGGTGCTGATGGAGGTTGGGATGGTTGGACATCAGGATATATGGTAGTATAGGTGTTTGGGTCAGAGTTTACTAAGACCTGTTTGACTGACTGTGGAATTTGGAGGGGTCTTAGTACAGCCTTCTTATTATCAGTGGATAATAAGTCAGTAAAAGCTCTTTTAGCAAGTTTAAATGGTGGAATTGACTCACTAAAATTCTGAGGTGCATCAGAACAACAGAAACTGTATAAAATCTGACAGAAACTAGCAAAATAAACTGTATTTCTATCTTCTATCATCCTATCACCTATGAAACCTAGTACAACACTAGTATAATCAAAATGAGATTGAGTAATTAGAGCATACCCAATTTGCTGACTAAGGATTGGAATTACATCAAAGTTTGAACATTTGTTTGCAAAAGTTCTGGTGATGCAGTCAAAGAAGAAACTCAACTCCTTCCTTATGTATGGCCTCTTCAGTTGTCCCAGCTTGGACAATGATTTTTCATAACCCAGATTGGCCATCATCTGTTGAAGAGCTGGCTCCTCAACTGCTGAACTGTAGACACAGTTTTCTGGAAGATGTAAAGCCTGTCGAACAGTTGATAAGGTAACCAAGTGTTCATCTTCCCCTATTGTAAATATAATGCTTGGGGACCCACCTTGTCTATCATCATCATAAACACCACTCCTCCAAAACTCCAGTACCTGTGTTCCTGAAAGTGATTGAGGTTGGGTCAATGCATACCCAATCTCGCTGTTAGCAAGAAAGTCCTGAATGAAGTGAAGATCTGATGGAGCTTCATCCTTGCTAAGAATAGCCAAGTAGTTGTTAGGAACAAACTTGGCTCCATTGAAAATGATGTCCTTTGGTGCCATCTCTGTGAAAAAATCAAGTGAGAATAGTGTGTACACAAAGTGTTTGATAAAATGCCTGTGAAAAGATAGAGCTTCAGAGAATATTAGATAGAGAGAGAGAGAGAATAATAGAGATAAGAAAAGAATTAGAAAGTAGGTAAAAAATTGTAAAATCTTTTAACTCCCATATTTATACTCTCTCTATTCAACAACTCTTTTTAGAAGTAAAACAAACACTTTCCACCTGTCAGCCAGTAAATAGTTAAAGCAGGAGTTAGTGGGCACGAGAAATAAGCAGTAATTATTGCGCACATGCAGTTTTTCAAGGCAAACATGTTTCCCACTAACCAAATGATTAGGACTATTTTTATCTCACTTAAATATATTTTGATAAAATATGACTATTACAGTATTTACCACAAATAAGTCAAGTAAATAAAGAATGCCATATAAGCATCAGAGTTTCCATTAGGATTTGCATCAGAACTTGACTATTATCAGAATTTAATGGTCACCAGAATACGGCTTCTGTACTCAGAAAGTGAATGTTTGTTTCTGTGATTCTTCATACAAATACTGACTTGTTTCTTCAGAGTTTAAGCATCCATCAAACTTGTCCTCAGAATTTATGCAAATGACACTTAACTGTTTGTCTGAAACAACTTAATCACCACAAGTTATTTTCATCATTCATATGGAGTGAGAGTGTGTGCATTAGCAAAATATCAGATAAAGATTAAAGTCTAATAAACTTCAGTACATCTTAGAAATAAGGCATAACTAAGAAAAGTGCTTAAAATCTGTCATTAATAATGAAGTCTACTATAGAATAAATTTATTCAAGAATCCACCTCAACTATTTGTGCTCATTTTATGCATCTTTTAACATTCTTTTTACAGTGGCTTCTCAGTGTAAGTGAGTCACAACTGCTATCAGAATTTATGCTATTATCAAAGTATTTCTCCAGTAATCAGAGAATTTGAAAAGTCACCAAGAAAAATTTATTTGCTTTTCTAATGCATATAACTTAATACCAGCAATGCACTTGGGTTTTTCTTCCACATATTTACTCTAGATCTCAAAAGAGTACCTGATTTCAATTTTCTTTTCTTTTCTTTTCTTCAGATAAGTGAGGATTATCAAGCATGTGGTTCATCCTTGAGATTTACGGACATCAGAATTTGACAGATAAGAAGCAAGAATCTAGTTTGTGACTTAGTAATAAGATACACAAAGTAAATTTGACTAAGCTCAAAATCAGAATTTGCTTGTGTTAATGAATTTCCACATAAACAACTAATTCAAACATGGGATTTCCAGTATGTTAAAGACTATTAGGTCAGCATCTAGCACAGTTATCCTTATTGGATTGAATAATCACAGAACATTCAAAATACTATCAGAGTATATAGAATCACATCAGATAACAATCAGTATCTAATATATTACAATTTAAGCATAGATTATATAGAGATAAAACAATCTGTAAACACTGATCATAAAGTCTGATGCATGAGAACAAAAATTATGCAGATTTTGAGAAAGAACCTGAAACCATTCTAAGTTCATTTACCAGTCTTATAAAAGTAGCTTCACATAGTGGTTTTGTGAAGATATCTGCTAGTTGTTGATCTGTTGGAACAAAATGCAATTCCACTGTACCTTCCATTATATGTTCCCTTATGAAATGGTACCTAATGCTGATGTGCTTTATCATTGAGTGTTGAACTGGATTACCTGTCATAGCAATAGCACTTTGATTATCACAGTAAATAGGTATTTTAGAAAATTCTAACCCATAGTCCTGGTAACTGATTCTTCATCCAAAGAATCTGTACACAACAGCTTCCTGCAGTAATATATTCTGCTTCTGCAGTTGATGTGGAAATTGATTTCTGTTTCTTTCTAAACCAAGAAACCAATCTGCCTCCAAGAAATTGGCAGCTTCCACTAATGATTTTCCTGTCTATTTTGCATCCTGCAAAATCTGCATCTGAGTAACCTATTAGCTTAAAATCTGATTCTCTAGGATACCACAATCCTAGATCAGTTGTACCCTTGAGGTACTTGAAAATTCTTTTCACAGCTATTAGATGAGGTTCTCTTGGATCAGCCTGAAATCTTGCACAAAGACAGGTAGCATACATGATATCAGGTCTACTTGCAGTTAAATAGAGAAAAGAGCCAATCATACCTCTGTAGTTAGTAATTCTACTGATGAACCAGTATCTTTATCTAACTTGGTTGCAGTGGCCATGGGAGTGGATGCAGTTGAACAGTCTTGCATTCCAAATTTCTTCAGTAAATTTCTGGTGTACTTGGATTGATTTATGAAAGTACCTTCTTCATTTTGCTTGACTTGAAGTCCCAGAAAATAGCTAAGTTCTCCCATCATACTCATTTGATATTTTGACTGCATTAGTTTTGCAAACATTTCACAGAGTTTGGCATTTGTAGAACCAAAGATGATATCATCAACATATATCTATATCAAAAGTAAGTCATTTCCATGGTTGAGGTAGAACAGTGTTTTATCAATTGTGCCTCTGTTATATCCATTTTCTAGAAGGAATTGAGCTAAAGTCTCATACCATGCTCTTGGAGCTTGCTTAAGGCTATAAAGTGCTTTGTCAAGTCTGTAGACATGATTTGGAAATTTTGGATCTACAAATCCTGGTGGTTGTTCAACATATACCTCTTCTTCCAATTCTCCATTGAGAAAAGCACTTTTCACATCCATTTGAAAGACTTTAAGCTTTTTGTGAGTAGCATAAGCCAAAAAGATTATTATGGCTTCCAATCTAGCAACCGGTGCAAATGTTTCATCTTAATCAATACCCTCATATTGAGAGTAGCCTTTGGCAACCAGCCTTGCTTTGTTTCTTGTAATTATGCCATCACTGTCAGTTTTGTTTCTGAACACCCATTTTATGCCAACAATTGATCTATTATTTGGTCTTGGCACTAGGGTCCAGACTTTATTTCTTTCAAATTCATTTAACTCTTCCTGCATTGCTTGCACCCAATCAGCATCTTGAAGAGCTTTTTCCACTTTCTTTGGTTCAGTCTGAGATAGAAAGGAATGATAGAGACATTCATTTGAAGTTGTAGTTCTAGTTCTGACACCTGCTTTAGGATCTCCAATGATTAAATCAGGTGTATGTGCTTTAGTCCACTTCCTTGCAGATGGAAGTTGATCTCTAGAAACGTATCCTCCCCCATGATCCATGCTATCTCCATCAGCACTTTCTGATGCTTCCCCAGTAGTTATGCTCTCTGAGACTTCAGAATTTGAGTTTGATTTTTCAGGATTTGAAAAATCAGAGCTTCCAAAATTATCAGAATTTGGCTCATCAGAACTTGAAGAGCCAGTGACAGGTTCTGATGCTTCTTGAGAGTTTTAAGATGTGGTAGGATCTTCAGCTTGCTCCCCCTGAATGTCAGAACTTACAGGATTAGGATTATAAGTCATCGGTATTTTCAGAATCAGAATTTAAATCTTCATTCTCAAATCTCAGCTGATCATGATCATTGAAATCTTCAAGTCCAGTAATCTTCTTATCATCAAAAGATACATTGATAGATTCCATGACAACCCTTATTCTTAAATTGTAGACTCTGAAGGCTTTTGTGGAAAGTGGATATCCAACAAAAATTTCTTCATCAGCTTTTAGATCAAATTTTGACAGCTGTTTAGGATGAATCTTAAGAACAAAACACTTTCATCCAAATATATGAAAGTATTTCAGATTTGGCTTCTTTTTCTTCACCATCTCATATGGTGTTTTTCCATGCTTGTTTATGAGTGTAGCATTCTGTGTAAAACAAGCAGTCTGCACAGCTTCCGCCCAAAAGTAGGTTGGTAGATTTGCTTCATCAAGCATAGTTCATGTAGCTTCAATGAGAGTCCTGTTCTTTCTTTCTACAACTCCATTTTGATGTGGAGTTCCAGGTGCAGAAAATTCCTGCTTAATTCCATGCTCTTTGCAGAACTCTTCCATGATTGAATTCTTGAACTCAGTGCCATTATCACTTCTTATTATTTTAACAGAATCTTTGACCAATTTATCCAGCTGTTTGACATGATCAGTTAGAGTAGATGCAGTTTCATTCTTCGTGCAAGAAATACACCCAAGTGTATCTTGTGAACTCATCTACTATAACCATAGCATATTTCTTCTTTACAATAGACATGACATTGACTGGACCAAATAGATCAACATGCAGTAGGTGATAAGGCTCAAGAATTAAGGATTCGGTTTTGCTCTTGAATGAAGATTTTCTTTGTTTTGCCTTTTGACATGAATCACAAAGGCCATCAGAAGAAAATACTGATTTTGGCAGTCCTCTCACAAGATCTTTCTTTACTAGCTCATTTATGTTGAAATTTAAATGAGAGAGTCTCTTGTGCCAATTTCAGCTTTCTTCAATTGATGCTCTACTCAACAGACAGATTGCAGAACCATCAGAACTTGTTGAAAGTCTGGCTTCATATATGTTACCATGCCTGTAACCTTTCAGAACCACTTTGCCTGTAGAATTACTTACAACTTCACAGTGTTCTTCAAAGAAATCCACATGATAACCTCCGTCACAGATTTGACTCACACTTAGCAGATTATGTTTAAGTCCCGAAACAAGAGCTACTGTTTCAATGATGACATTCCCAAGATTGATATTACCATAACCCAGAGTTTTTCCCATGTTGCCACCTCCATAAGAAACTCCTGGACCAGCTCTCTCTACAAAGTCTGATAGCAGGGCTTTATTTCCAGTCATATGTCCTGAACATCCACTGTCCAGAACTAGGATATTTTTCATGTTGCCCTGCAATCACAAAGACCACTATTGGTTAGTTTTAAGGACCCAGACTTGCTTGGATCCTTTGGCCTTTTTAAGTTTGTTAGCATTTTATATGTTGTTTATCAGAATTTATAACAGACTTTTCATCAGACTTTACACTAGAAGGAATTAAACTAACTTTCTTCAACGAAGGTTTTATTTGATAATAATCATAGTACAAACTATGATATTCCTTACAAGTATAAATGGAATGCCATAAACTACCACAATGAAAACAAGGATTTTGTGGCTTAAACCTAACAGACTGACTCTTAACTCCTGATCTAGGAGGTAAAGAGTTTATATCTTTATTCTTCCTGCAAAAAGAAGCAAGATGGTTAGAGTTTCCACAGTTATAGCATTTCTTTCTAGGAGCATTAGGAACAGGCATATAATTATTGCTTTTATTTACACCTTCCTTTCCATTCCTATTTTTCCTAGCTTCCTTTACCTTGTTCACATTTCTTATATCTTTCAGCTTATACTTAAGTTGCTTCTTTGTCATTAAGCCTATGCTAACTTCAGCTGGTTTATCCTGTTTTAATTTGTCAGAAGTTGACTTTTCTTTGACTTTTATCCTAGACTCTTTCATCTTTTCAGAATCAGACTTTACAGTTTTTGCTACAAACTTAACAGGATTTACCTTTGGCTTAGCAGTCTGTTTAACAACAGTTGGCTCAATTTTCATAGTTCATTTCTCACTTTTATCATGTCCATACCCTAAGCCCTCTTTCCAGTTTCCACTACTTAGTATATCCTGAGCTGTTCTGCCAGAGTTACTCCAAGTTCTGATGATCTCTCTTTCCTTTTCTAAATCAGTTTTTAGAGATTCATTCAATTTTAGTACTTCATCTCTAACATACAAAGCCTCATCTCTTTCTTTCTTAGTTTGATGAAGAAAAACTAACTCCTTTTCTAAATAGTCATTTGTATTTTTAAAAGCAAGATTTTCAGATCTTAATCTTTCACATGTCAAAGTCTGGTCTCTATAACTAATGAACATGGTTTTAAGATATAATCTCAACTCAGTAATATCATCAGTATGAAAAGCATAAGTTGTTTGAGGTACCTTTAATTCAGTAGTTTCAGTACTGCTATCAATATTTGCCATCAAGGCATAGTTCACCTCATCTTCAGAATCTGAAGTGTTTGTCCAGCTTTTCTTCTTTTTGACAAGTGTCTTGCCTTTGTCACTTTTTCCTTTCTTGTAGTCAGGAGATATGTGGCCTCTTTCACCACAATTGTAGCATTTGACATTTGAGTTGTCTCCTCTGTCAGACTTTCCTCCTTTACTTTCAGACTTTCTGAACCCTTTCTTATCAGAACTTCCACCTTTCCTGGAAAACTTCTTGCCCTTTCTGAATTTCTTGTAGGCTATCTTTGTGATACCCTTCACCATAAGAGCACACAGTTGCATCATCTCTGCATCAACATCTATTTCAGGTAAACTTTCAGTTTCTGAATCATCATCATCAGAATATGATGACTCTCAATCAGACTTTATGATGAGAGCCTTTCCTTTGACCCTCTTTGAGGCAACCACTTTAGGAGATTCCTCATCAGCTTTAAGAGCAAATTTCCTTGACTTTCTTTCATGCCTCTTGCTCCTTTGATCCATCTCAAGTTCATAAGTCTTGAGCGTACCATAAATTTCATCAAGAGTAGTTTCAGTAAGGTCATAGTTGTCTTTTATGGTAGTAGACTTCAAATCCTAATTTTCAGGAAGAGCTAAAACGAATTTTAGATTTGAATCTTTAAGATCATATTCCTTGTCCACCAGTGACAGATCATTCAAGAGTTTGACAAACATGTCATATAAGTCAGTTAATGACTCATCAACTTTTGAGTCAAAGTGCTCATACTCTTGAGTGAGTATAGTCCTCCTGTTCTTTTTGATTGCATCAGTTCCCTGGCATCTTGTCTCCAAAGCATCCCATATCTCCTTTGCAGTCTTGCATCCAATTACCATGTTTGACATGACATTATCAATGACACTATGCAGCAAATGCCTTACCCTTGCATCCTTGGCAATAGCTGAGATGTCTTCAGCTGTGTAATCACCTTTCTCCTTTGGTAACTGCAACAGAGAGCTTGGTAGGCTTATATGGTCCTTCATTGATTCTGTCAAGGTATTCTGGATCTATAGCTTCCAGAAACATAGTCATCTTCACTTTCCATATGGGATACTCAGAAGGTCTCAGTATGGGAACCCTAATATCGACTGTGGGTTTGAGTGTTTTGAGTTTTGGTGGGCTTAGTTGGGGTTTGTGTTTCTTCAGACATGATTGTTTGGATCTTTACTGTATGTGTGTTAACAGAAAAGCTCTGATACCACTTGTTAGGTCACACAACACTGTAGAAGGGGGTTGAATACAGTGTTTATACAATCAAATCGATTTGAACACAAGTATGTAACAAAGGTCAAGTATATTCAATAAACTCTGTTACAATATGAATTGTTGTTCTCTCTCAGTGATGAACAAATATCACTAAGAGCTGCTAGGTTACAATGAATAATATTTCTCGATAATGATAACACATTTAGTGTAAACCCTAAGCTGTGTTTATAGAGTACACAATTACAAGATATATTCTAATTGATATAGAATATAATTCTGTCTCCTAAAATATATCAATCAGATATCTTCTACAAGTCTTCTAGTTCTCTAAATCTTCATGCATATCTTCTTTTGTTTTAGTCCAGATCTTCTCTCATGTAAATCCGCATTCCTTTTCTGAAAGTCTTCCTGCACTTAAGTACTGATATGTATCTTCTGACACCTTAAGTTCTGATATTAAGTTCTGACTTCAGTAAGTTCTGACTTCAATAAGTTCTAATTTCAGTAAGTCCTGATATGTCCTGTTGTTAAGTTCTGAAAACTAAACACAAATCATATTAGACATGACATCTCAAATATATCTAACATTCATTGAGATATTTTATTCTTCATAAAATTACTAAAATACCCCTCATAATTATATATGTTAATAACTTTTCATTTACTATATACGTAATTACAACTAATGTGAATGTATTAATTAATCCAACTCATTATGACATATATTTATTACTATTTCATCATTTAAAATAATTTATAACTATATATATATTACATCTATCTTAATATATTTTAAAACTAAACATAATTTTAACACAATTTTAAAAATTTAATATTTTAAGTGAATATATTAAATACAAAGACTATTTTTAAGAAAAAAATAGGTTAGTGTACTAAGTTTTCAGCGTGCAAAGCACAATTTTTTTATATGAATGGTACAAGAAACTATATAAAAAGCATTGTTGTCATCACACGACCACAACTAAACATACATAAATATTAGATCGAAAGATATACGTGATATAATGCTGAAAGTTTTTAACGTATATAAATGTATATAAATGTAATAAATATCGAACTTTAATGTATATAAGAAAAACACTTGAGCAAATTTGTGGGGTCTTTAGTCTTACGGCACATACTCCTCAGAGATTATTAATCCCACAATACGAAGATTTCACGGTGATGAGCACAAATTATTTTTATGCGAATATTCTAAGAAACTATTATAAGAAAGCATAGTTGTCATCATATGACTGAAACCAAATGTACACAAATATTAGATCGAAAGATATATGTGATATAATGCTAAAAGTTTTAAACGTATTTATATATAACAAATATCGAACTTTCATGTATATAAAGAAACAGTTAAGCAAATTTGTAGGATTATTAATCGTATGACACAAACTTCTCAGAGGTAATTAATCTCACAATATATATTTTCCCCACGATCAAAAATCATGTAACTTATATTTCACACAATTTATTTATATTTTAAACAAACTCGTGCAAGGAACGGGTTAAAGAGCTAGTTTGATTAATAAGGGTAACATAATACCAAAAAGCATGTAAATTTTTTTTTTAATTTTCTTTTATGAGGCAAGACATATAATTTGTTTTCACCAATTATTACAAACAGTAGTGATATCATTCAATGTATATGTAAAAAATAAAAATATATGATATACTAATACAATCGATAACTTTGTCTAATTTTATTTTCGAATAGTGTATTAAATTCTTTATGTGCCATAAAATTGTGAGTTTGTGCAAGTAAATGTCGACATTTATCAAATATTTTTTAAATTAAGATGTGGTTAAGGTATGAATACTTGTTGAAAACAGACTTTTTGAATCTTCAAGTTTGAGTTTGGGCAAGTTTCGTTATTTCGGGTATATCATTCTTCGTTGAACTTTTATCAGCTAGAGCCTTATTATGGTCACATTTGTTATCTTATTGTGAACTTTACATTTTGAATTCTTTTAACACCATTTTTTGTATATTGAAAGTTAAATTTATTCCATTGTAAAAATTATCAAATTTATGGTAATTCTTAGAATAAAATTTTTGTCTTTGTAGATTTAATATTTTTCAATTAAGCCTTGAAAAGTTGACCAAGTTTCTTAATCTTTCTAAAAATTATATGATAAATTTTGATATCGAAATATTTAATTTGAACATCAAGAAAAAAAAAGAAGTAATCGGTCAAACTAAATAATTATATCATGTTGAAAGATAAGGTTGTTATAATAATTAAATAAGTTAGCTTGACTTAAATACTTTTCTAAAAAGTGTAATTTAGCTTTCTTTTCCAATTTTGTATTATTATTCATATTTATTTCTTCAACTAACATTTCATCTAATTTACGTCAATTATTTTTTATAAAAAATAAATATATATGTCTTATATTTAAATGTTTTAACATTTAAATAGATTCAAAGATATATACTTTAGATGGACTCAAAGATAGATAATTTAAATGGATTCTATTTTCATTTTGTTTATGGGCTATGTATAACCTTGATACTTCTTAGATCATTAATGAAAACTTAGTTGATATTTTGGATTAATGATTTGGTATCGTTTTTCATGATTTTTCAAGGTGATTTGGGTGTGGTTAAATAATGTCTAATTGATAATCGTAGACATAATCTGAAAGTGTAAGCATGCTCCTAGTTTTTATTTCTCATATTTTGTAAGTTTGTTAACTGATGTTCATTTTTTATTGTCTAAATGTCCCGAAACAAAGAAAAAGATTAAGAAATATATTTATAATTTTTACGAGATTGTGTCTCACGCATATGCCTTTAATTTAAATAAATTTCATAAACAAGTAAGTAAAAAAATATATTAATTACATCAAAATTATTACGTATTTTTTGGTTAGATGATGAACTTTTTGAATGAAGTAATCCCCGGGTGTTGTATCATCATATAATTTCTATACAAAAAAACTAATTAAAAAATAATGAGTTCCCTGCATTATCACCAATTAAAACATCTCATACATACATATATACATACATACGTACATACATACATACATATGTATGTATATATATATCATACAAATTAATACAGGAACGTGCGCGCATACAGGCACGTGCGCGCACACATGCACATAGATACTCATATATTCTTATTTGTCATCTATCTTACCTCGTCCTCCGACATAATGAAATGATAAAATATTATATTAAATTTAATGAAATAAAAAATAAAATAAACTATTTATACACATATGTACGATTTATACTACACTATTAATCATTCTATAACATATACTTATCATGTACTCTTACCGTCTCATAGGTTGTTACTGTTATCAATCTTGTACGATAAAGACATTATTATATATATATATTGAATATTAGAAAAATTTAAGACTAAAGAGACCGAGAATGAAAGAGATGACTCTTATTTCCTCGACTTAATAAAACTGATGCCCTAAGACTCTATTTATAAAGAGAGGCTTGAAAGGACTTATTTTTCTTTTCGATGTGGTACATGGTATTTATAAGAAAAACTAAGGAATGGGTTTGTGCTACTCTCGATGTGGTACAAAACCACTTTTCATATTTAAAGGTAAAATTTTAGAACATCAATTCTCATTCACCTTTTACTCATTTTGAGCGTGTAAATATGCGTTGGAATCCCCTCGAAGAGGAGAATACGTTCCAATAAATACACACCACTAACACATAATGCGTCTCACTCATATAGAGTCTCAAAATGATTCACAACTTCGTCTAAAATACTAAATTTGTCCAACAATCCCCCACAAATGAGATTGATGGTCCAGTAGCACGCACCACATAGACAGACAGACGCGGAGCTTGACTTGGTGATAGTTCCGGCGGTCAGATATAGCATACGATAGGTAGAGAATGCTCCTTGAACCTTCGCTCGAATAAGTATATTGACTTTACTGGTAGACAGTATGACGCGATGTCCTTGAACTGTTCGACCGTTTGTGTAAACGATGACATACTCATCACTATATCTTTCCTGACTCATTCAGTTCTCATGATTATGTCCATTTTGGCCCTGGAACATCGTCCTGGTTCTGCAAGAGTTTCTAAAGAATTGTGCCTCGCAATTCTCCTTTGAAGCGGCCATACTTCTCTCTTACATAGGTGATCTTTATCTTATAGAGTAACCCGCGTTTACTCAACCGAATATTATGTATTCAAACTTGAAATCCTTGTATTCGTCAAAGATCATTAAAAGCATAAAGCTTAACCTCGTACCTTACGGGTCTCACTATTTCATCATCATAGAAATAGGCCAGGGGTTACCCCCACAGTGATTTGGTCATCATGATTTAGTTGTCCCATTGAACCAAGTTCTTGGGATCTCCAGTCAGCAAGGTTAGGTGTCCACCATGACGTCGTTAAGCAATAGGCAAGGCTCATTCCTCTCGATGATTTGACAACTATCTCTCGGTCTAACTAGATTCCCTTGGCTTAAACAGATTCACTCAGTTTAACCATATGGTTAGTGGATCCAAACATTATCATTTGACTTTACATAGTCAATCATGATAATTCTCGTTGAGAATAGTTGTTTAATAGTATTATGTCCTCATCATAGATGTGAGACATACCATTTCATACACAATAATGTGATCTCCCAATTTGCATATTGTTTACACGATATATGCATATTGAAGACACATTTTCCTTGTCATTTAGGAATATCCTTACAAAATGGCTATTCAGCCTTTTAACTGCATTTATTTTATGCACCAGACTCGTATTCCATCATGAATCGAGCTAAGTTTAGGATTTCCATGACACGGCTGCTAAGTGTGAACTGTATTCTCGAATGACTTTTAAGGTATTAAAGTCAAATATCTAATTTACATACTATATTCACATAGTACAATTAGATATCTTTCGTATTGCAGTCCAAGCTCACGAGCACATATCATACACCTTAAATCTCATTGCAATCACTTCCAAGTGACCAGTTTCCATTGTACTCGTGCATCTACACAGTTTACCAACTGTATAGCCTATGTCTAATTTTGTACAATTTTAAAAAGTATAACAGACTTGCAATCCTTCTTGAGAGATCCTTGTTCATCTACGCTTGGATAAATATAAATTCATTCTAGCTATGACAACTTTAGCTTCGTTGATCTCTTCAAAATTCACATCACCAACATGTGACATGTATCATTTAAAAATTTTAAAGTCACGAAGATTGTAATCTTCAAATCAAAACTTTTCAATCTCATCAAGATTTTCAGAGATGATCCTCTTGTCATTACTTCTCGTAATGATCAGATCACTCACATGCAATCAATTATGACTTCCATATCATGTGTAAATAACACATGCACACTTGTCAATTCTCTGATTTTGAATCAGTTTGACATCTCATATTGACATATTTCACATTTATGAAATAACTTTACTAGTTATTACTTAAGGCTTCACTTGTTATTGATATTACCAGCTCTTAGCGTCCCAAAAAACCAGCAATTTCAGTTTGCATCATTACCGAGTTTAAGCGTCCTTAAACTGGCAGTCCTTATTCACATAGCAACCAATTTTGAGCGTCCTCAAAATGGCAACATGTCATTTATTTGAAGCCATTGCTTATCATAGCAATATCAAATTTAATATGCCATTATTTCGTGTCAATGTTGTTTCACTCAACATGATCACCAAAAATACAGATTTTTTACTCTTGCTTTATCTAGAGCAACCCTCGAGTTCACGTAAATAGATATTTCTCCAAATATCTATTTAGAAAGACCATCTCAATATTCATTGATGCACTTTTAAATTTCACAATACGATAATTTTAGTATCATCTTAATGAACCTTATTCTCAAAACTCGAGAATATTTCATAAATTATATAAGGTCATCAATTTCGAATGTAATATTTTAGTATCAGTCTGACCTTATACTTCCTTCAGACCCAGATATATTTTCCCAATTTGAAAATTCATTTGGGTCCTAATGCTTCTATCTCGTAAGAAGATCTATATATTTTTTAAACAAGATTCTGTCAAACAGAACCACTCCCTCTATTTCTTAACATCCTTTCCCCCACAAAGGACATAGAGAGAACATGCACAATCCATTTTCCAGTACACGTGCTAGAAAATCTTGATTTATTGACTCTCAGTAATAGTCAAATTTTCTCTTGATATATTCACTTATCAAGAAATTATACGAGAAGCGCATTGCTTCTATTAAATTTACGAGTTCACCTTCAAGCAAATTATCAAGACATTCGGGACTAGCAATTATCCACGTCTTTTGCTTTCTGCAGGTTCATCCTCACATTCATCCAATAACTCGTAAGTTCATTTAGATGACTTTTAATTACAGATCTACTAGGATCTACTAGCTTATCGCATAAGCATTCCTAAACTCTGTAATAGTATTCTTACGAATCTCAAAAATTAGATTCATATATCGGATATTATTAGACTCAACCATTGTCTATGTATCCATCCAAAATATCTCAATTGATTTTGGATCTCATGCTACCAACAGAGGTATTGGTATCAAGTTTCGAGATACCCCCACATTTCAATTATTTTCAAGAATGTTTCATTACATTCCACTATTCATAGAAAATTCAATAATTTTCTATTTTAGATACCCCACAATTTTAATATTTTACAGAATGTCAGAAAACATTCCAAAACTAATAGGAAATTTAATTATTTCCTTATGTGGTATCATGTTTAAGGAACGATTAACCCTTCGTAACTAATATCCTCAAATTCAGTGATAGTCTGAGCTGATCACAATCGTTTTGCATCTCTCTCAGAGCGCAACTCAAGCCTGCATCTACTCCATTTATTTAATGCGAGTAAGGTGCAACGACCTCATGAATATTCACGTTGCAAACATAATTTGCCCCGTGATTATTCATCATCAAATTTATTCACTACCATCTTAATTATCTGTATTAAGTTGGATTTACCCTTGAGTTTATAGAGCACACATCTCTCTATTTAGCTTCAATATTGACTCGACTACGAGTACAAGTGATAAATGTTTTATTATCAAACCAGAAAGTAAACACGTATCGTGTCACTACCTCTCATCTGAGCAGGTTTTACGTCATTCATTAAAACCTATAAGATTTTAATATCATGTTTAAAGAACTTTCCGTGGTTCTTATCATTAAAAATTCAATTACCGAATTTCTCTAAAATATTTACATGGTTCACACGAACCTACATTTCTGGCTCACCTACTGGTACAACCAGAAAAGGCCCAAGGAAGAACATAAATCTTCAATAACCCCACATTCAGTGATCCTTGATCAACTGATGCGTTAGGATTAACAACTTTCCGGATTCTCTCCGAAGTTCAGCATAACTACTGATATCAATATTCGCCGTATTAAGTATCATATGGATCACTATAATAGGCTCGTGTGTCACTGCCGCAGCAGACCGACACCAATACGTGAAATTACTATTTAACTGGAGGAAAAATCCAACCAGAAAAAATATAATTTATGTGCCGACCCATAACCTGTACTCCAGGCCCATTAGGTTTTTTAATGTGGAGAATCCTGAGCAATTGTAAATCTGGTTCACTTGAGTTGCACAACTCATCACATTATTTAACAACAAACATGTTACTGCATTCTATCCAGTATTACAAGTTTGTGATATAACTCCATTATTAAAGATTAAACAATAATAATTGATGCCTTATCATCACTCAACAATGATTAAAAAATTAATCACCAAATAATCAAGTTCCATAATGAAGGGTCACATTTATGTAGCCATATCATTTAATTGCATAGCAATATCATGTTATGAACTTGCAAACACGCATGTAAACTATAGCATATACGATTCTTGTATCAATATAATAATAATTCCAAAATCAATTCAGAATTAAGAAACTCTAGCTCATATATATTATCAATCACCATGTTAACAAAACATAATAAGCTATCCATTAATAGCGAAAATATGGACGAATTATAAATTTGGGTTTAATCTACCAATTTATAATGATCAACCCGAGAGAGGTCACCAAATATGTCCACTTGAATATAAGTTGATCATAAATCAATAACCATTAAAGCATCAATAGCCTATAAGAAACCAATTATCCAACAACTATGTGCTTACTTTTGCCTCGTACCTGTTGTGCTTAAACAAAGCACCACTTAAAATCAAATTTATATTAATTTCAAGCACATGGCAACAAGTGATCAAAGAAATTAACGCACTAAATTTAATTTAATTAATGAGGCAAATAATGGCCACTCATATACCCATAAATAAATCCAATTTAAACAATCAAATTGACTTTTGCGTCTACTCACAAGAAATTATGAAAATTGATGAAAACTGCTTTAAGATTGTTATCAATCTTGTACGATAAAGACATTATTATATATATATTGAATATATAACTACTTCACAAGAACATTGCTAATTCTTAAATCACATAAGCATATGAGAATTAACAATTAAATTAGGAGAAGGGTTTGAGAAAACAAACAGAGATTGGATTTAATCTCGAGTCCAGAAAACTGTCTCCTTAAAGCAGTTTCGCCCCGCACCATCCGTGTTTAGCGACCTGCTTCCCAGGATAAAACGAGATACTAGTATAATCGATAGATCGAATATACTCTCAGCAAACTTGAACTGAGCCCGAGAACTATCACCGGAATATTAGAAAAATTTAAGACTAAAGAGACCGAGAATGAAAGAGATTACTCTTATTTCCTCGACTTAATAAAACTGATGCCCTAAGACTCTATTTATAAAGAGAGGCTTGAAAGTACTTGTTTTTCTTTTCGATGTGGTACATGATATTTATAAGAAAAACTAAGGAATGGGTTTGTGCTACTCTCGATGTGGTACAAAACCACTTTTCATATTAAAAGGTAAAATTTTGGAACATCAGTTCTCATTCACCTTTTACTCATTTTGAGCGTGTAAATATGCGTTGGAATCCCCTCGAAGAGGAGAATACGTTCCAATAAATACACACCACTAACACATAATGTGTCTCACTCATATAGAGTCTCAAAATGATTCACAACTTGATCTAAAATACTAAGTTTGTCCAACAGTTACAATCGTTGTTAGACACAGAGAGTAAAAATTGAATTATGTTCAATAAATATTAAGAAAGTGGGGATATATTTTGGACCAATTATAAAGATAATGCGATTATATGAAATGTTAACAAACTGTTGGAACATATCAAAATAGAAAGTTATTGGGACGGAGAGTATCATATGTTATTCAGTGAGCAAACTACCGTACTGACATCAATTGCCTATATAGTTTGACTCATCAATCACATTTATAACACATAAACACATTATACAATTACATATAAATTAATAATTATTTTATATTTAGAATGATTGATATACATCAGGCACACATAATCACTTATATTTATTTTACTTTCTAAGCAATAAAATATTACAAATACAATTTAATTATAAATATCAAAAAATGATAGAAACATATCTCAATAACTCGTGCGCATATTCATAAACAAACAAATTAGTTATCCATAAAATAACAACGTAAATAGATCGTCAACAATTATAGTAAAAACAATTTCAATTAGCACAATTTAGAGTATGTTTGTGCATTGCACAGACTATAGAGCATACATACACATGCACATACATATATACACATATGCACACACACATACACACACACACACACACATATATATTAGTACAAGCGCGCGCACACTCACATACATACTCATATATTTTTATTTATCATCTATCTTACCTCGTCCTCCAACATAATGAAATGACGAAATATATTAAATATAATGCAATAAAAAACAAAATAAACTATTTATATACATATATACCATTTATACTTCAATATTAATCGTTCGATGACATATATCATATACTCCCACCATCCTATAGGTTGTTAACATCGTTGTTAGACACGGAGAGTATACAAATGAATTATGTTCAAGAAAAATTAAGAAAGTGGGGGTATATTTTGGACCTATTATAAAGATAATATGCTATATTAGGAAATGTTAACAATTTGTTGGAACATCCCAAAATAGAAAGTTATTGGGACAGAGAGTATCATATGTCATTCAATAGACAAACTATAGTACTGACATCAATTACCTATATAGTGTAAATCATCAATCACAATTCTAACACGTAAACATATCAAAATTGCAAACAAATTAATAATTATTTATATTTAAAGTGATTGATATACACCAGACACACATAATTACTTGTATTTAGTTTATTTTTTAAGCATTAACATATTATAAATGCCATTTAATTATAAAGTAGCAAAAAATGATACTAACATAATTTGTTAATTTTTGCGAATGCATCATTATAAACATACCCAGATTACTCATACTCATATGCATAAACAAATAAATTATTCATACGTTAAGGTAACTAACATAAATATATTTTCAATAATTATAACGAAAATAATTTCAATTAGCACAATATAATATAGAGTATGCACATGAAATGCACGACTAGTTTCCCTTAAAGCTAGGGTCGTGTTATTTATAGAGCCAATTTTTAACTTCCATATCAACTTTTTATTAAAAAGACAATATTACCCTTGTCTTGATTTTTAATTTATTATTATTATACTAACATGGGGGTATTTTTGTATTTTCAATGATTCTTGCTATGGAACTTTAAATTTTGCTCTTGAACTTTAAATTCTCCTAAAGTTAATGACCAATAAAAAGTCACACCTCCCATTTTAGGAGCCGGTCATTTCTCATGTTAAAATTATGGTAATAAATCTGTGAAAACCGATGCTTTATAATATAGTCCAGTATATTAAAAATAATAATAAACTGAGCAACGATAAATCGAAAGCTGATGAAACAATAAAATCAAATCAGATCTGCAACTGAAATCAGATCGTCTCGTCTCCGGTATGTCTCTCTCCGCAACACACACATACTGATTTTTAAGAATCACGTATAATTTTTTGATTTCTCTTTGTCTAAATTCGAGTGTTTTTACATTGTTTGTATGCACATGTGTATGTATATGACCTAATTACAGATCTTGTAGTTTTATTTGTTTGATTTTCATTTCACTTTTTGTTTGTATATGTGTGTAAGTGGATAGACTATTAGATTATGTTCGTTTCTACTTGGATCTGTTTTCCTGTATCAATATATGATCGCGTAATTTAGGTGTAGTAGGTTATTGAAAGTTGAATTGCGGTTGTATGTGAATCGTATTTGATTCGATGAAATGTCGGTGACATTTCCGAGAAAATGAATTTTTATCAGAGTGATTGGGAATTTGATTATGAAGGAAATCAAGTACAAGTGATATCCAATGGGAATGAAATGAAAATTAGTAAGTGTGAATGGTTGTATTTGTAATTAATAAACTGTTCAATAATGATTGCCTAGCTTTTACACTCGTATGTTAAAATGTGGCTTCATTGCTTTCATTTATTTTGAATTAAACACGGCAGCAAAGCGCAAGAGTATTAGTATGAGGATAATAGAACATTATTCGACAATGATGGCTGGATTGTATTAATAGGTTGGATCATGTATTATACAATGATGAGTATTGTTGATGATAGCTTGGTAGTTAGCTTTGTGTTGGACTATAATTGTTTGTGGTAGCATGGTTAATCTTGCATGCTACAACTTGTTCATTGTGTAGCTTCCTCAATGTTTAAATCAGTGTCAGCTTTTTAATTTTTAATCTAGTAAGGCCATAGGCCCATAGGTTTCAAATCCCAGTTTTATGAATGTTCAATAAATGTCTGTCCCAAAATTGATCGACTAAAGGTAATCGGGCTTGTTTGCACGGGCTTTTTTGGGGTCTGTGATTTAATCCTATACTGAACATCAGCCTTCTCTTACAATGAACAAAGACTTAGTCGTAATTATGTTTTTTTTGTATATTTGGATTTTTGCAGTTATTAATAATTTGGTTTCAGTGTTGCATTTCACAATGATGCTTTGGTCCTTTATTTTATTTATTTTTTTTGCTAAATGCTTTGGTCCTTTATTACTAGTCAACTTTGTAATAATTGAAGATTTTATGTTATTAAAATCAGGTAATTGGTGAAATATGGAGAAATCTTGCTCTCTACTTGTTCATTTTGATAAAGGAACACCTGCTCTTGCCAATGAAATTAAAGAAGCTCTAGAAGGAAATGATGTGGAAGCAAAGGTTGAGGCGATGAAGAAAGCTATTATGCTTTTGCTCAATGGAGAAACACTTCCACAGCTTTTTATAACTATTGTTCGATATGTTTTGCCTTCTGAAGACCACACTGTTCAGAAACTTCTGCTTCTGTATCTTGAAATCATTGACAAGACGGATGCCAAAGGACGTGTCTTACCTGAAATGATTTTGATTTGCCAAAATTTGAGGAATAATCTGCAGCATCCAAATGAGTACATACGAGGTGTGACTTTGAGGTTCCTTTGTCGGTTGAATGAGGTGGAGATCATTGAGCCTTTGATTCCATCAGTTTTATCTAACCTGGAGCATCGACACCAATTTATTAGGAGGAATGCAATTCTTGCAATAATGGCTATTTACAAACTGCCGCAGGGTGAACAGCTCTTAGTTGATGCTCCGGAGATGATTGAGAAGTTGCTTACAACCGAGCAGGATCAATCAGCCAAGAGGAATGCATTTCTGATGCTTTTTAATTGTGCCCAGGATCGTGCCATTAATTATCTTCTTACCCATGTTGATCGAGTATCTGAGTGGGGGGAGCTGTTACAGATGGTTGTGTTGGAGCTAATTCGGAAAGTATGCCGAACAAATAAGGGAGAGAAGGGGAGATATATAAAGATAATCATATCTCTACTAAATGTCCCTTCTGCTGCTGTTATATATGAATGCGCTGGAACACTCGTGTCTTTGTCATCTGCACCGACAGCAATCAGGGCTGCAGCCAATACCTATTGTCAGCTTCTTTTGTCTCAGAGTGATAACAATGTAAAACTTATTGTGCTTGATCGTCTGAACGAACTCAAAGTTTCTCATAGAGAAATTTTGGTAGAAATGGTTATGGATGTGCTTAGAGCACTCTCTAGTCCAAATACTGACATTCAAAGAAAAACACTTGATATTGTTCTTGAGTTGATTACTCCCAAAAATATTAATGAGGTTGTTCTTACTTTAAAGAAGGAAGTCATGAAAACTCAAGGCGGGGAGCTTGAGAAGAATGGAGAGTACCGACAAATGCTTATCCAAGCTATTCATTCTTGTGCTATCAAGTTTCCGGAAGTTGCAAGCACTGTTGTTCATCTATTGATGGACTTCTTGGGAGACAGCAATGTTGCTTCAGCTATGGATGTTGCTGTATTTGTGCGAGAAATAATTGAAACCAACCCAAAATTGAGGGTTTCTATCATAACAAGGTTGTTGGACACTTTTTATCAGATCCGAGCTGCAAGAGTTTGTTCATGTGCTCTTTGGATCATTGGAGAGTACTGCCTTTCTCTGTCCGAAGTAGAGAGTGGCTTGGTAACAATAAAACAATGCCTTGGAGATCTCCCCTTTTACTTCATTTCGGAAGGAGAGACTGCTGATACTTCACAAAAATCTCAACAGGTAAACTCTATTACAGTTTCGTCAAAAAGACCAGCTATACTTGCCGATGGGACTTATGCGACTCAGAGTGCAGCCTCTGAAACCGCTTCCTCCGCTCCTACTGTTGTTCAAGGATCTTCAAGTATTGGGAATTTGAGATCCCTTATCCTTAGCGGTGATTTTTTCCTCGGGGCAGTTGTTTCTTGCACATTAACCAAACTTATCCTCAGACTTGAAGAGGTTCAGCCATCAGTAGTTGAAGTGAATAAAGCATCAACTCAAGCATTATTGATCATTGTCTCCATGTTACAACTTGGACGATCTTCGTTCCTATCACACCCTATTGATAGTGATTCAAATGACAGGATTGTCCTTTGCATAAGATTGCTATGCAACACTGGGGACGAAATCAGAAAAATTTGGTTGCGGTCCTGTCGTGAAAGTTTCGTTCAGATGCTTTCAGATAAACAGCTTCGTGAAACAGAGGAGATCAAAGCAAAGGCGCAAGTTTCTCATGCTCAACCAGATGATCTTATTGATTTCTACCATTTAAAGAGTAGGAAGGTAAGATGCTCTTCACTGAATGTCTTTTTATTCTTACGTTTACCAATGTTGTAATGCTTTAATAGCTACTGTCAACTGAATTTTGTCCAGTTGTCTATTTTATTACTATGTAGTATACTGATTGTCCTCCGTCCAGTATGCGCCTTCACATTGTTTTCTCATCTCTGAGATCCATTTAAATCATCTGTTGGTTTGTAACTATAACTACTCTCGGTGTTTAATTTGCATAATTTTTTCTTTTTAAGCATACATATCTGATAGATCCTTTAGACATAAACATTGTATCAAAAAAATATAGAAGATCTAGGCAGCATTCTGCCTTTTGGTCGATGTATTTTCATGTGCCTTAGATTGGAGACCAACTTATATTTTACTTTTTCTAGGGTATGAGCCAGCTAGAATTGGAAGACGAGGTACAAGATGATTTGAAGCGTGCTACTGGTGAATTTGTAAACGATGGAGATGATGCAAACAAGCTGAACCGTATTCTTCAACTCACTGGATTTAGTGACCCAGTATATGCTGAGGCATATGTGACAGTTCATCACTATGATATTGTCCTTGATGTTACTATTATAAATCGGACCAAGGAGACTCTACAGAACTTGTGCTTGGAGTTGGCAACCATGGGTGACCTCAAACTTGTTGAGCGCCCTCAGAATTATACTCTAGCTCCGGAATCAAGCAAACAGATAAAAGCAAATATCAAAGTGTCCTCAACTGAGACGGGAGTCATATTTGGAAACATTGTTTACGAAACCTCAAATGTGCTTGAACGATCTGTGGTGGTCCTAAATGATATTCATATTGACATCATGGACTACATCTCTCCAGCAGTATGCAACGATGCCGCCTTTAGAACTATGTGGGCCGAGTTTGAGTGGGAAAACAAGGTATTTGCTTCACTCCTTTTATGTCCTATGGCTATATCATACTTTTGAACCACCTGATTTAGTGATTTTTTATATCTTTCTCTAGTTATGTTACAAGAGAAAGTTTAAAGCTCTTATACTGTAACAGCAATGTTTATTTGGGTGTAAACTAGTAATACAGTCATTCTTGCGTTCCATATCAAGGCCTAATAACTCAAAGCAAATGACAGTATCATATTTTTAGGATCAAATATTTTTTTATAGATCATAAAATAGTTTAAAAACAATTAGATTCTAAAATTAATATTCGACTTTCACTTCCAAAAAGTAATACCAGCTTTCAGGACACAAATTTCTGTCACTTGATGATATGCTTGCATAAATTGGATGCGTGTTTCCCTTTATTGACCTGTGGCCGGGTACATCTATTGTTCATTCTTTTGTAACATTCAGATCGAGATATGTTAAACAATTATGATATAGGATCTCTCCTTTAACTGGTTAAAGGACGTAAGCTCGCTATCTTTTACATTTTTTTCTTAATAAGATGTAAGCTCTTTCTGATTGTTAGTGCTTTTTGGCTAGGTAATTTGATCCTAAAGTTACATACTATTGCAGGTTGCTGTCAACACTGTCATTCAAGATGAGAAAGATTTTCTTGATCACATTATAAAGGCAACCAATATGAAGTGCCTTACTGCACCGTAAGTCCCTAGTTTCAGCAGCTGGACACATTTTTGCTGTTTACAAGTTTACTCTCCCTTGTTAATTTTTTTTGTGACGCTATAAGTTCGTTATTAGGGTGCACATTGCTTAAATTTTCAGGAATTCTAATAGCTTATAGTTTCTGTTTTTAGCCAAGGAAATTATCTTTGCAGTGTGTGCATTAAATTTTTTAATTTGCTTTTAGATAAAGTTTTCAAGGTTGTGTCAAAACAAGATATCCACCCTGTAGAGGGAATTGTATTTTGACATGCATCAAATAGTGAATTATACAAATGATGTCACCACAGTATTACCATTATTATTTTTCCCAATAATTAATCACACTAGATCAAGAGGTCTTTGGTTGGTAAATTATTTCTTTTACATGCAACTTGTGCCCCATAGATACTGAATGTGTGTGCAATTGTACGTTTAGAACTTGAAATAATATATTAGAAAGATCAGAAAACAGTGATATAATAGGTGTAATGGGAGAAACTGCATCAATGATGACAGGCAAATTTTTATGTTTTAGGCAGTTGCTGGCCTGTAGCTTCTTATTTTTAAATATGTGCTTTTGTGTATTCCGTTTTGTTGTCACCTACACCTTGGCAATAAATTTGAATAATATTTGCTTGTGTCCTGGTTGGAACTTTATTTTCCAGGTCGGCTATGGAAGGTGAATGTGGATTTTTAGCTGCAAACTTGTATGCTAAGAGTGTGTTCGGGGAGGATGCTCTGGTGAATTTGAGTGTTGAAAAACAAGCAGATGGTAATCTTAGTGGTTATATAAGAATTAGAAGCAAAACACAGGGGATTGCTCTAAGTTTGGGGGACAAAATCACTCTCAAGCAGAAGGGTGGAAGCTGATCCAATTACTATGTGAGCCATTAGGTTATACTTCAATTACTTTAGTATATGCCTATATGTCTAAGTTCTCTTCCCCTGAGTTTGGCTATATATCTTTTATTTTATATGATTTACATCTCAATTATGAATATTAGTCACGTCCTATTTCCTTGATATCTTTCTTTTTCTTAATATTTATGTGAATTAACACTTTCTGGTCTAGTCAATATGAAAGTTCAGAGTAAACTGGTTGACTCTGTGTGTTTTGTTTAGGTGCCCGGACAGCTTTATGCCCTGTTCATGGTCGAAATAAAGGCTAATCTTGATTTAGTGGCTCTTTCAATATATTTATGTTTCTGTTTTCTATAGATATGCTATTCCATTCATTCCTGTTGTTTTTGCTTTTAATGTTAAACAACTGTGATATTGCAGGTTCTAGCCTTTAAAAATAGAAGTATCGTGTCAGGCTATTCTGAAACTCTTATAGTTTGACGTGCATGGAATACTAGCACCCGGAACCAAGTTTTTGTAGAGAAGAGTAAAGACATTAATTTTTTCAATTGGATCTAAAGTTTGTTAAAAGACATTAGTCTCTTAATTTTTCTTAAGTTGTACCTAGTTCTAATATCGGAGGCTCAACAGATAATATTGTAATGTATCTTCAGATTGTGATTGTAAACAATCTTTCTCTATCTGTTTTTGGGGTGTTCCAAGTTTGTGTTTTTTGATAAGCCAAATATTTATGAAGTAAATTATGCATGCGGGGTCTCCTAGTGGCTGACCAATGACCAACAATTATGGACCAATTTGAATTAGTAACATAGATGTCAAAAGATGTAATATTTCTAAAATTTAGTCGTGGCTCTCAGTTTTAGTATGGTTTGCCCTTTCTCTTGCTCTTGTTCTGTTTTTACCAGCATTGTAAAAAGCGCATTAATCGGGGGTTTAGCGGGAATCGGAGGTAAAAACGTTTGGATTAATGCAAAATTGGATATTTAAGCGTCTAGTAAAGTTTAAGCAGGATTAAGCGGATTTTGACCGTTTAAGCAGTTTTTGATCAATTAAACGGGGATTAAAAATACTTAGAAAAAGACTAATATTATTTTTAAAAGATGTGTAATTTGATATTTTTAAATATTACTTATATTTTCTAAGTTGATTATGATTTTGTGAATGATTATTTTATTATTTTATTATAATATTTGAATGTTGTCTTTTTATTCAAAAAATATTCATTATTTTTAATATATACATATTTATTTATTTATTTATTTATAATCCAAATAATGATCCGCTTTTAAAAACGCTTAAATGTCTGTTTTAACGCTTAAGCGCTAGAAATTGACCTCGCCGCTTAGATCCGATTTACGCTTTTTATAACTCTGGTTTTTACCCTTTTCCATTTCTCTGTACTCTCTCTAGCGGTCTAGCCTTGTACAGCAGGTGATCAACTGTTCTATCATTATTTTTTATTTGGAAGCAGTATGTAGGTTATTAGGTTTGTAGATCTTTATTTCATATTAAAATCAAAAAGACTGAAAATTATTTGGTTGGATAAGAATTAGAAACAATAATTTTCCATGTCCAGAAGTTTAATATAATGTTTAACTTTTACATTTTCTTTACTGATTAAAACAGGAATCAAATGTATATTATCGGTAGCGAGCCATAATAATTCTTGTAATTTAATAATTTGCATCACTTTCAAAAAATTTATATAAATAAATGTAGAAAAAAATGAGTACTGCTAATAACCAGGTCCAGAAATATAACAGAAAAACTGACATTCTCATATTTATTTCCTCTTCACCCTACCATTATATTCTCTCGCTCTTCACCTTACAATGACTCAAAATCACTGGACTAACCAATTACTAATTGTTTCTGTCTTTCTTCACGTAAACCCAAATGACATTTAAATCTTTGTATATCCTTCATCGTTGCACTACTGTTTAATCAGTTAAACTATTAAGTTTTATCTCTTGTTTGCAGATCAAGAGAAACTTATCGAACCCGGAATGTAATATATAAAAAATAGTAATGCTATATGTACCAACAAAAAAATAATCCCAAAATGACACATGATATGTTTGAATTAGTTGTATTCATTTTAACCCACGCGGATCCATTACCAATAAAGAAGGGACAATTCATTTTTTGGAAAAAAAATTGGGACATAATTACTCGTAAAAAGAGGATGTCTAGTAAATGATTTTCTTCACAATCAACAACACAGGCTGTTTAGCTATTAGCAAAGGTAACAGAAGCTTACAGTTACACAATCACGAACAGCTGCATGTCTGCCACAAATAATTGGGAACCAAGTAATAAACGAAAAGGAGCAAATGATAGCTAAAATAACAACACAACATGATACATAAGCAAGATAGGCAATTCCCAGTTGGAGCAACTTTAAATAAAAACCTTACAATCTCTGGCATTGTCTGGCATTGAAGTACATCTTGTATTCGTCACGCACAAAGTGATAATTAGCCAGGGCCGACTTTAGGAATGTCATAATGCTCGCTCATATTTGCTAGATACTGATTAAAATCTGAAATGCGGTCACGATGTGATTTATTAGCCACTTTAGCAAGCTTGTGTTCATCAATTTTCTGCCTCTGTTCCATATAACGTCTCTCAGCGGGAGTAAGGCTCTCAATGTGGGGAGCAGCATTTTTATCTCCGTCAAATTTTTGGACATCATCCATATCTTCCTGGTACTGATCAGTTAGATCGGCATTACCACCTAAGTCAAGAAAAAATGCCATACTTAAGACAGTATAAAATCAAATCCTTAAATAACACAGGACAAACATGTTAAATAAATTTACTTAGAAAGCAAAAGGAAAACTGCAATCCCTCATACAGTTAGGCATACCCGATAACATGTAAACAAAACGAGCCAAGGTTCAAAAGTGTTCACATCACTACACATAGACCTCAAATGGAAATTTCAAATCATAGCTCCGTGGTAGAAAATGGGAGACATTTATAGTAATTAAACTACTCTACTTGGTCTTCCCGTCTTCCCACCAGAATAAACCCAATGTGCAAATTCTATCATCTCTTAAAAGTTAAATTCTTTCCGTTCTTCCTAAAAGAACAGGCCCAAGGTAGAAATACTATCGCCTCTTAGTAGTAGAATTGTTTAATAAAAGAAAGATATTTTATATTAACAATGACAATAACCTAACACACTTCAGGTCTGCCAATACACAAATCCCCCCCAGACCTTTTGAGGACAGGTAGTTGTGAACAATTAAGATAGATGCGGGGATTAACATGTTTGTGGCTAATGTTACTAAAAATAATTCAAAATTACTTATTTCCTTCGGCAGCATCTAAAGGGTTGAAGCAATATACAAGAATGACATCAAGGAATTATGTATTCCAATACTTTGCAACGGATTCGGGATGCATAACAACACGACACAAAGAAAACAAGCTAATTTAATCACATAAAATCAACAATAACAATGAAGTCAGCGAGAATCGTCATAGCTTAAACCTTGCGATGATGAAATACAACATGCCGCATTATGCAAGTACTAACACTTCAGAGTAATTGGGATACAAAAATTTGTCATGGACATATAAAGCTAAAGGAGGCTGCTAGATAAAGTAAGAAGGAACCTAAAGGTAAGCCGTGAAGTGAAGTTAATCCAAAATGCACCTTACACATTCTGACTTGTTTAATTAGGCACCATCCTTTTCTTATTAAAGTAAATAGTAAGATTCTGACTTTGCAAGGTCCCTACAATGTGTATTATTACATATATTTAATATGTATCTGATATCAGTTGGGGCCTTCTACATCAATCTTAATTTCTGGAACAATTGGTCTTAATCAAACTCATTCACAACTTATACTTATATATCCATTTTCAAATTTGTATCAGTCAAATTAAGTTACATAAAGTTTACATAAATGTAATATTTCAAAGAATTCCAAGTACTAGCTGCTTGCAACTATTTGGCTTGTTTATACTTAATAATAAGTTCATTAAACACAAACACAAGCCTAAAATGTTTCTTCCACCTCTAAAGCATTTTATCAGAACTTAGTGTTTGGGAGAACTTGTTTTGAGGAGGCACTATCACAAGTTTTGTAGTCCGGGAGTTGTATAATAGCTCTGAAACTGTAACATGATAAAGTAATAATACAATCTCATATCAAGTTAATATGGGTCTATGATGTAGGACATAGACTAGGTTGGATTTTTGAACCTAGCTAAAAGTTCTGGTGTACTTTATTTTACAGCAGTGCACCATATTCTTTCAGCTACTGCATAGTGAACGTCACCTATAACCGGAACATGGTAGTGGTAGTAAACCACCATGCTGTTTGAGTAGTATTATATTCAATGGGTAATAAATAACTAAAATTTGGTCATTCTAGTCCAAAACACCTATTGACCCCGTCCCTCTAGGTTTGCGTTTGCATCAACTAGACCGGTAAAATAGAGTACATAATCATACATTGGCACCGTGTTTCATCAAATTAAACAAAAACCAAAAATTTGAACTTACCACTCAAAGCCTCGTTGCTTATAACCTCGGAAACTTTATCAGTAACAGACTTGCTGTGTTTCATTTTCTTCTTCTTCAAACCACCAGCCTTCACATCCAATGCTTTTCCCTTCAATTTAAGTCTCCCACCAACAACATTCTCGTAGGAAGACATGCTTACTATGTCAAGAACAAGATTAATGTCATTAAATTATCAAAACAAGATACTTCCATTAACATACTTTAGTTAAAGCGTGTTTAACTAGTCCCACTTTAAAATCGATTCTCGCAGTTACGGAAAAGTGCAATTTTTTAACACCTCAATGTCTTTGACAAGGTTCGAATCCTCGATATATATTCATACGAGTGATTGGTAAGCATAAAAAAAACGGCAATGAAATACAGGATACACACTAAACATGAAAGATACATATGTGTGTATACATATGGTGAAATTGAATTCAATTAATTAAGATCACTCTCATCACAATTAAAAAATTAGGGCATGAATGAAAAGTGAAATTACAAAACATAAAAAATAATCTAACATAAATACTAGTGCAATAAGGTAGTAAAATCGTACCTTGTTTCTGGTTGATTTGTTACTCCCCTTCTTATTCCTTTTCCTCGTTCAATCTCCTTCATTCTCCAAAATCCCCAAATTTATAATATTATATAATGACCGTATTTTTCCTTTTATATACCATGCGTCATCAATACTTTTTTATATTTTATGTCTTTTTTTATTAAAATGATATATAATGAGATTTAAAAAATAAATGTTCAATTTAAAATGTAGTCGATTATTTTGAACGCTTTTATTGTTCATGTCTTTAGTACTAGAAAATAACATATATAAAATTGATTGCAAAAAATTTATTTCAAAAAATATAACATACAGTACTAATTTGAAAAGTTTATTTGTGCAATTTTTATAAACTAGTTATCTTGTCGTACTACGCATACGGGGTTTAGTTATATATAATTTATTTTTAAATTTTAAAGATATATATTCATGAAGTTGCGACATTGTGTGCCAACATTTTTATACCAATATCATCATGTGTAAACAATAACAACAAATCATTTTATAACGTCTCTTTCCTTTTTCTGTCTTTGACAAAAAAAAATATATTATTGTCGTCAAATAGTACGAAGAGTTTTATTTTTTGTATATAGTTTAAGCACTTTTATAGTATAAAATATTAACCACATAACGGAAAGCACAATAATCTAATTACTAGACAAACTACCTGTCATTAAAAATTATTGGTCCATTAATTTAAAAATTTGCAAAAACATGAAGAACATCCAAAAGTTTTAACTTCACCGTCGTGCAAAATGTTACTGTTTTCAAAACAGTGAACAACAATGGAAATAAAAATCAAACATAATTATTGAAGTTCTGAAGTGGAAAAATGAGATAATCTTCATTCAAGATTCCTCGAAACGAAGCGATTATATGAATCTTGAGTCCGGTACCAAAACATTTTACTTTTCCTGCATATTGGAAATTGATATAATGTTAATGCAGTATGATTTAATAAACAACTGTACGTATATTTTGTATGATAAATCACATCTAATAATGGGTAATTATACAATCTACCGACCTTTTTAACTCGTTTGTTAGTCGATAGAGCTGAACCTGGAGTGCCTGTACCATCTGATAGACTGAGAACACTTATCTGCAATTTTGGTTATAGTATGAAAATATTTATAAATTCAAGAGCTAACAAATATCTTTAGGATATATAGTATTGTAGGTATATTATGAAATAAGCAGGAAATTTTTAAGATGTGAAACATGAAGCTTACATTTATATAATTTGAAACTGAAGTCCCAGTATCAATGTCTTCAAGCACAGGAGAAGTGCTAACTGAACATTCATATGCATCCACAACATAATATACTGTGCTTCTAACTAATATGTTATCATCAGTGAGCTCAACTTTAAAAGTAATTTCTCTTCCTGCAATTTGCTTCAATGGTGGAGGATATGATGCAGGATCCTACAAAATTACAATCAGTAGACAACTTGATATAATCATAAAAACAGTAACATATGTTTCGGATAAAATAATTAATTGACACTAAAGGGATTAAAGTACTTTACATTGTATCCTTCAGCCATCAGATTAGTTACTGTTTTACCCAACAGTCGTTTCACGGCACGATCATATAAAACAAAATTAAAAGCTTCTGTGTCATCTTCAGCAAGAACAACGATCTTGAACCTGCAAATAAGATATATGAATTGTTGGTGATTTTTTAGGTGGTCAGTTATTTGTTCATATATACATTTAACTTTACATATTTATATTGATAAGAGTATAGACTGAATTTGTTTCTCAATAACCTCTTTTGTGGTACTGGATAATTCTTCTGGCATATGGTATATCAATACTTTCCTTCGAACTTTATAACTTCTTCGTGACAATCATTCTTGTTGCAGCTACCATACCACCAGTTGTCACTTTCTTCAACGGATTTAACCTTTAATTTGCACATAAAACTCATCTACACATTCCATTAACATGTTTTCATTTATTACATTCACAAAAAACTCTACTTCGTATTTATGCATGCAGTATTAATCAAATACAGAATGTATTATATGTGAACTTACACATTGATCTTAAATTTGCAGCATATAGATAAATAATACCTTCAGAAAATCAGTAGAAATTTTCTCACTTAACTCCTTTAGTGTAACCGTTTCAATGACAGACACCACCTCCTTAACATCCTTCGTAGTTGGAGAAGAAGTTGTCTTGTCAGAAGGTACATAACCTTCTTCGCGAAGCCTGATACAAATATGGATAAATGATTTTGAGCTCTTCAAAAAATAATTAACTAATCATCTAAGATATATGGATGAAATATAGTTGATGAAAATGAGTGTACCTCTATCTCATAGCAAAAAAAAATCATGATCCAAATTGATATATATCTTAGACGCGGGTAGTGTGCTAATCTGAACAAAACCTGTATATACATATGAAATGAAATCATGTTGAGTACATGTTAATAATCTCACACTTTACTACTTTAATATTGAATTTTATAGGACTTACTCTTCCAAATCTTAAGCTTTGTACTTGACGCTATAACAATTATAGGCTCCTCCTCACCATCTTTAAATCCTGCCTTAACCTCTCTAACACGTGCATCAGTATTCACGACAAGATTACCCCATACAGTGACCTTATGAGAATCTCTGTATATGTAAGTTCAAGATTATTAAATAATACAAAAGCCATTTCTATAAAACAGAGTTTGATCAACAATAAATCTTAGCCAATGAGAAGTCCAATATAAACCTTCCGTCAGTAATCCTGAACTTGCAAATATCATTCAGACCGTACATAGTTTTGATTTTCCATACATGCTCAAAATCCACTAAAACACCAATCACATCTACATACCAAGACCAATTATATATGTTGGATTAATAAGTGTATAAAATGAAATAATTTGCGAGACTAATATAAAAACTTAATTTGTTAGACTTATTGATACGTAAGTACTTGAAAAATAGTATAACCTGTTGAATAATCGGGAGAATCAGGTTTCTCATATGCGTTTGCAACAACAAACAAATCGCTCAAATCAACAAATTCAAACTTGTGCCTGGCTATCATGAAGTCGTCTTCAACTCTTTCAACATTAGTCGATGGCGAGAAGTTGATGCGAAATTTAGAGAGAGAGCCCAAAGCTTCTTTTGTGTAAAAATTTGAAAAAATAAAGACTCCACCTTCTAATATTTTATGAGCATGATATTTCCAGTTATCAGCATAAACAAAAACATGAACATGACAGTCCTGATCATACAATAAAATAGACAACATCATGATGTATAAATCAGTTAATATGAGTCTAATTAATTGGAAAATGTAAGAAAGTAAATTATAAATTTAGAGGCTTACAACGTCATCCAGTAAAACTAAATTGTATCATTTCATTATTTCAGTCCCATTATCTGCGACAGAAACAGAAGGCCACATTCTGGTAACTCTAGCCTATATCTTCCATGTGGTTCTAGAAGCGTCAATAAAAGAGAGCTGATCAAATATTGTGGATAGTTATCTGTATCATAAGACAAAAATATTAAGTACAATAGCAAGATAGAAGAAAAGGACGGTGGGATGTGGTTGTTTACCTGTATGAAGTCGATTTGTATGATGTAGAAACCGAATATTGTCTTCCAAGAAAGAAGAAGCAGTTAATGGAAAAAAGTGATGTTCGAAAAGGTAGGAGTAAAATATTATAAGCAAAAAATTAGGAGGAGTAATCAGTTTTTGTTTGTTACAAATCATAAGATATGACAGATAAATTGATTTATTGTAAAGATATTTTAATGATATACATTACATACCTATATCAATCTAGAAACATAAAATTAGGAGGCAAATTAATCATATGATCTCTGTATAAAATAAAAAGATATAATGTGTTTTACAAATATAAAAAACAATAATATTAATATAGTGCACTATTATATTACCAAAAATACTATTTAAATATTTAACTCACTTATACGTCATTAATTCCATGCATGCATCCTGAATGGTTGTTAAAGAAAAACTTTTGCATATGGATTTATTTGAACCGGATAATTAATTGTAAGCATGTTTCATGAATGGTAGGAAATTAGTTATGTATTTTAGAGTTATAGAAAGGCAAACTTGTTGACAATAAAATTCTTTATTTATTTTAGATTCAAAAGGCCATCTTGTAAAGATTGGTTCGATCTCTATACTTGAAAAAAGATTGTTTTGTCTCTAAAATTATTGTTCTACACCTACCAATTGGATATTTCCGCTTTATAATTCACCAACATAATTTTCGTGTTAATACAATTTTTTTATGGAGATATATTTATCATTGCTGCTATATAGGATTTTCAATAATCGCACAAATGTTGATATTTAAATGGGAGAAATATTAAAACTAATGACAAATCAAAGTTAAGAGGACACAATAAACCATATGAAAAACATTGAAAGCTAACAATTACAATAAGTTCATGGATAGAATTTAATATTCGATCATAAAGTTTCGAAGACCGGATGTCCTAACATTGAGCGATATTTCGGAATTAAATAATAAAATAGATGAAATAGTGTCTTATTGATGAATAGAATAGTAAATTTCAGCAGCCATATCTTTCTTCAAGATATTTCATCATCAAGGTGCGTGGGGAGCAAGGTAAACCATATCCTCCAACCTACACGATATTCTTAAATAATTCAGAAAAAATCATTGATAAAATATTTGAGTTGTCTTATTGTCTTGCTTAACTACATTAAGTATGATTCAAAGTTTAATGTACCTCTGACGCATGAGGAAAACTTGTGGATCATCAATGTTGTTATAAATCTTGGTAGACGGCAGATTACCGATTACATATGTATCTAAAATATTCCAAATCATAGTTAATTCATGAATAGAATAATGTATGTGAACTTTTCAAAATATTGAAAATAGGTATAAAATGCAAAAATGTACTTCGAAATACTGAAAATCTGGTTGATGCCAGTATAACAATAACAGGATTCTCCAGCTGAGTTTCATACAATGCTTCATAATGTTTAGGAAATGGAGAATAAAAGGATACACAGTGCCTAATCCTGTGAATTGTGTAAAGTATAAGTCCTTATACATTGAATATACGCAAGTAAGACACACTGAATTAAATCACACTCACAGTCCGTCACTAATATTGAAGCGCATAAGATCTCTTGAACCATGTCGGGTCTGCACAGTCCTCATGGCTTTCAGATTCTCAACAACTCCAACGACATCTGTTAATTTAGACATTTAGCCATAAGTTCAATACATAATAAACTAACAGTTGGTATTGCTAAATCTTATAAGTTACTTGTAGAGTACATAGGCTGGTTTTCAGGTCCATAAAAATAGAAAGAATCGTGAAGCTCGTTCAATGGTGTGATATGAAACTTATGCCTCGTGATGAAGAGATCATTGTTTAGGTCCAATACAACAGTGGTGGAGGCAGTAAAATGGATCATATCCTTAGAATGTACAGGCCTAAACAAACCAGTAGCTGGGGAAACATTCATGTTTCTGATGCAATAGATGGTTCCTGGAGTAATAATACCAGCAAAGAGATTCCAAAGCTCTGGAGCAACGACCGCGTGCATATGGTTATTCTGGAAATTGAATAACAGAGATAGGTAATGTATTTATATAAAACTAAATGCCACATTTAGAAAATATGATAGTTTATGCAATGTTGTAATGAATCTTATTGTAACGAATCAATATGGCAGAGCTAGTAGTATTGTTCAAAATATACAGATTTGTTGTAACATACCTCACAATCTAACAAAATCATATTGTAACGAATCAAAATGCCAGAGCTAGTGGTATTGTTCCAAATCCTGGTGACACGAACTCTCAGGAACCAATCGTTCCGAGTCTCATTCAAAGCAGACAAATGACTGTGCATCTCCATATCTGTAAAATGTTCAACAAATAATGAGTATAAAAGACTACATAAGAAAGCACTAATGTGTTTATAATGGTTGTTCTTACCAGATGCAAAAAAATTATTGATCAATGGTAGTGAACCAGGTATACGTGTTGTTTATTCTCATATAAATGATGTGATCGTGTTCTATATAACTACCATCTTCCCACGTATCATGGTTCACAATTGATTGTTAGGATATTGATTGATCCTGTAATTATGCATTATTCTGATTTATCTAAACAAATTAACAACTAAACATTCCTTAACAAATAAACTGATAAGGGGAAATCAGATATCTTTGTATATATTTCAAAATAAAGTTGTTCCCAACACATTTTATCTTCCATTTCTCTATACCTTAAACCAAGTAATTAGGTACATTTGCATTATTTGTCTTATAATATGCAAATCGTTATAAATATTTGATTGTGCTAATCATATGGAAATTAAGAAATTACCATATATGACCTCCATATGATTAGGTGATAAGAATGTAACCTGATTTTGTTAAAGTCTAAAATATATTGTTTAAACATTATAAATAAGTAATAATAAACTTAAATCATGTGATCTATGTGCTCCATATCGGAGAGAGCTCTATATATATTATATGACTTCATTAGACTTCTCGATAAAATCACTTTACACATTAAATATTAAATAAAAAATAAATATTATTAAATGATTAGTAAAATATATATTGGAAAAACCTAATAAGGCATATTGTTTAAGATTATACTTTTAACTTAATCGAACAATTTTAAAATTATTATTTTATATGTCAACAAATACTTGATTCTATAAATAACATGTTATATTTATGGTTGTATTATAATAGTTGCATTTACATCGATTGCAGAGGATATGTAGCAGCAGATACCATGTAGTTCCAAATTATTATAGCTATATTATTACATTTGTTTAATTTCTTGAAATATTATTTAATTTATACACATTAAAAATGTTTTATGATTTATCATATTATATAAGAATTTGTTATATATTTTGTTATCCAAAAAATAATAAGATAACACTTATTTTATAGCTGAATATACTTTTTCCTTTTGCTGTTTTACGATTAGTATTAGACATGAACAGAGCAATGGTAGAACGTGCGAACAAATAACTTCAGCTGTGACAGAAAGCCCAGAAAGCCGTTGATGCAAATTAACGACATGATTTATATTATAAGTTTCATTATGTGTCAATACATACTTTGTTCCGTTTATAGGATATCATATTGTCAGTTATTATTATTATTATAATATAATAGTTGCATTTATATCATGTAATACGAAGAAAATACAAAAAATGGATAGGATAAGAAGCAACGAACATCATCTCGTTTATGGTTATTATTATGGATCTTAGTTAATTTTTTTTATTTTAATTTTTTGAGACAATAGTAATATCATATTGTCTGTTGGGATATAATAGTTACATTTAAACTGTTTAAAGGTAGAAAATACGAAAAATGGAGAGGATAAATAGTAGCAGCTACCATATATTAACTTTTTATTAATTTAATTTCTTGAAATATTATTAAATATAATAAGATTTAGAATTATGTTGTACATCATTTTATCAAATTTTAATTATTTTATAAGTATAGATGTGGCTTAAATGTGACTTGTGTTATAGACATGGGTATTAATGAAATATTTGACAGTAAAGAATTTAAGATTACGT
The DNA here is from genome assembly GCF_009905375.1 of Apium graveolens. Lineage (NCBI taxonomy): Eukaryota > Viridiplantae > Streptophyta > Magnoliopsida > Apiales > Apiaceae > Apium > Apium graveolens. The sequence continues at coordinate 94,631,608 of NC_133649.1, forward strand.
TATTTTCTACAATTTAATTAGTTCTCTCATTTTCTATCTGATATATTTCAATTACTCCATTACTAAACATCTTACTACTCATGATATCTTACAATTAGTATTCGACCTGAAAAGAGTAATGGTAGAACGTACGCTGAACATATTGGATAAGTATTATTATGACAGAAAATTGCTCATGTCAATAGATTCTTGTTTATGCAAATAACATATCAAATTGCCAGTTGTAACATAATAGTTGAATTTCAATCGTAATCTATGGAGAAAACACACAAAATGGCTACGAACCAACAACAGACTGCAATCAGAATAATGATTATTATGGACTCCAATAAATTAATTTTAATTTATTAATTTTAATTCTTGAGACATTAATAATATCATATTGTTAATTTTATTATAATAGTTGAATTTACATTGTATAATCATGTAGAAAAAGTGAAGGTTGGAGATGATACAAATAAGCAGACACCTAACTCTTTCTGAATATTTTATTTATTTTATTTTATTTCAGGTAATTTTTTAATCATAGAAAGTTTTTAAGCACTTTTTGTTCTATTAAGTTATATTTCAACACTTGATGTTCATTTGAGTGGATAATGATAAAAAAATATTACGTTCTACCGCGGTTATATAACGTATCCGTATAATCTGATTGTAATGTATATTTCTTGAAATTATAATATCAGCAAAATCCATTAATGACACAGGTTTTATGTTGGTTGAGTAAATTATCTTATATATAAAAATATAGGATATTTATAATATATTTTCATTATATATTAACTAATAAAGTGTTATTTAAAAATATAAAAAATAATTAAAATAATCTCACATATTAATTTAACTGTACTGTACTCTACTTGATACTTCTCCTTTTGGTTCATTTTAATTGATAATGATGAAAATATTACGATCCTTAGAATATTAATTTAACCTATATATTTTAAAATTATAATATCAGTAAAATCCATTAATGACAAAATTTTTATGTTAGTTGAGAAAACTATCTTTACATTTATTTTTAAAATATCTTACATGTTTTATATTTGTTTTTAAACTACCTTACATATTTATATTTATATTTACTTTTAAAATATCTTACATATTTATATCCCAAAACATTGGTACACAAAACAGTTGCATGCAGATCTAGGAGAAAACGACCGGAAAAGAGGGAAAATAGCGGCTGAGTGAACAAATTTCACTTCGATTAATCAGGTTTGCGTTTCTTCAAGGTTTATCTTTCAATTAACATTCAAATTTGTCACTAACTGAGTTTGATTTAACTTCATATGGTTCGGTAATATCAATAAGTTCGTATAATTGCTCAATATGTTGTATTGACCCATGAATATTGTTAATTGGTATTGACAATAGGATTGAAGTTGTAAGTATTGTATGCACGGGCTAGATTATCACTGAAAAATAGTCAGTATTGTGAGTATTATGAGTATTGTTTGTATACACTCTGTTATGTATGTTTGTAGATTATGTATGTTCTGCATCTTTATATGTTTTGTGTATGTTTAAGTTCTTATGTATGTTGTAGAATTTGTATACTAATGTTTGTACTTGTGATATGTATTAAGACGATTACAGTTAATTGTTGGAACAAACTCTTATGAGAGAGCAGTAGACAAATGTACAAACTGGTGAACAGTTTGGGATTAGATTCATATAATGTTTAATCAGTTAATAATCTAATATATTACTTAATATGTATATGACAGATACCTGTGAACAAATGGAAGTACGACGAACAAACATAAAGTTACTGGAAGATTCAAACATCGTCAGTAAAGCTATTATTTCCATTCTTTAACAGTCCTTTTTATGTATATATATATAGTTTAACCTCATTTAACCGTAAGATCGGTTTCACAAATCAACTTGAATTTTTTATTCTATAATTTATGTTTTACATTATAGCTTAAGTACTATAGCAAGGACTATCCTTCATTCCTTATTTTTCTGTCGGGATTTAGAGAGGACAGAGAGGTTGATTCTGTGGTGAGATTTCTTTTAATGCTTATTATGTTCGAAATATATTAAGTATTTGATACATATGCCATATTAAATTATAAAAAATTTTAATCCTATCGCAGAAGCTACCAGAAAGTTTCATTACGGCTGTTCGGTCAAAGATACCGGGAACTGTTGTAATACAAATAGCCAATGGACATGAGTCACATGTTCGATTTAGGAGAACATAACAATCTCTTTGTCATATGTCAGAATTTAATAGGGATTGTCGTGGTTTGTTTGGATCAATAATGATTTTCTCTAATAATGGAAATGGAAATTTCTTTGCAAGTTTTTTGAAAGATGACTTAAGTGAGGTGATTTATTTCCTAAATCGAACTATACCATTTGGCACATTTTATGATCAAGGTGACTTTCTCATTCTCAATTCCAAAACTCAATCATATTTGTACCTTCTTTATTATAGTAGTATACTTTTCAACCTGTAATTTGAATTAAATTGTAATTTCAGATCTCACAAATGGGTTTGGGTGGAAGATACTTGTGTTTCTCAACAGTGAGGAAATTAAATTTGGAGAAATAATAAGTAACTGAAAACCAGTGTTTTCTGTGTTGTTTTTGTCAGCAAGTGTTCATGTAACTAAAATTTAGTTATTTCATATAATTTTTAAAATTTTAAATATTAATTTTAGTGTAAAGCTACCATAATATTTATTTGTTGGATTATATTGCCTAGGTGGTATAATGCGCTTTAACCTTTATGTGTTTTTCAGCCAATTCCGGGACGATTCTGGAGACATTTTGGAAAAGTGCTTCCACCTAATTTATCATTTTTTCTGATAAATGGAGATCAGTATGACGGAACCTGTTTCCCAAATATTCGGAAAATATATGGCATAACGGATCTTATGGCTGACTATGGTTTAACCGAGTCTGATAAAATCCTACTTACTTACTTTGGCAATGGGAACTTTTTAATCATGGTATTTAACAGTTCAGACGTCGAAGTTATGCCGATGGACAATCGTTCAAGTGATACAGGTCATTGTGCTCTTTTTAAATTCTTAATTTGCATTATGCAGCGAATCTATCTATTTTCATCTATCAATTTGCTTAATTATTTTTTTACATATAATAAATATGACCATTGTTTACTTAAATTGATTAATCAATGTTTATTTGAATGTGACATAAATGGAAAATGATATCAAAACTGAGGAACCAGAGAATGATGAGCTTGATCTGGAGGCTGGCATGGAGCACATTGCAGCAGGAATACAGCAGACAGGATTAAACATTGATCCTATCAATTTTACTGCTGTGATGAGCCAATCCAATGTGGACAACACAACTCATGGACCGGTACGTGAAATGTATAAATCTGTTAATAATATAGTTCGCTGTAACATCATAGTGTTTGTATTATTCTAATATTCTGTAAATAACAATTATAGTTCGCTGTTGATATTGTGTTGGATTGATCAGTTTCATAAAAAACTCTCTTTCTGTAGTATATCCCAAAACATATCAGTCCACGAAATCGGTCTTTTAAAGTTGGCGATAGAGTTGTCCTGAGGACTCCAGATGGTGAATGGAGTGTTGCGATTGTGATATCTGGCAGAACTTTTAGGATGTCAGGAGGATGGAACAAGTTTGCAAGAGATAACCATGTATCTTTGAATGAAACTCTGGTTTTCACCCTTTTGGAAGAAGATGATTTCGTATTTCATGTTAGCTTTCCCGGTAGAAATTAACCAGCTATCTCTTAAGCTGATTGAACTTGCTTTTGTCATGTACGGTATTTCGAAAAGACGTTGTGAAGGTTTCTATTACTCTGGCATTTCATAATTTACCATAAACTATGTTCTAATTCCATCAAGTATTTCAAAGTATGTTGCTAAGTGCGAGTATTATACTCCATTTATTTGTCATTTTATGAATGTTGTATCCATTTTTAAGCATTGTCAATTGAAATCATGTTACATTCGATTGCTTTGTTTAATTTTGATTAGTGTATGGAGGCAGCTCAAAATGGATTATTTTCTTCTATTAAATGTATAATAGAATAACAAATATTGTTTAACGATTCTTAGAAAGATACAAAAATATTGATCAACACTATGTAAAAAGTTGAAATATTATGTTCAAATCTTTGTTAAAATACTTTACATATGGAAGATCAAATATGGATTTCATATTACTATAAATTAGGCTTTTAATAAGGCAATAATGAATAACTGCAAGATTAGGAAAGTAAGTGATACATATCCACCCTATAAATTAGCAAGATATTCTTTAACAGAAGTTGTTATTAGAGATAAAAGCAAATTGTGCAGTCACCGATTTTGATTATCTTTGCTCGACAAATTATAGAAAACTTCTTCAAAAATTACATTAGCCGTTACATTTGTATATCCTCCACTATCACTGTCAATCAGAATATGTAAGCCTGAAGGAGAAGTAACTCTCGATACAACAACATAAAGTTGTCCATGTGTAAACACGGATCTCGACAAATAAAGTCCAACCTTGTGAAGCGACTGTCCCCGACTCTTATTAATTGTCATAGCATAACACAACTGGACTGGAAATTGAACTCTTTTGAACTCAAATGGCCATTGAGTATTTGAAGGTTCCATTTCTATCCGTGGAATAATGTGAGTTGTTCCAACTTGAGAACCAGTAAGTATATCACATACTATACTATTGGGCAAACACCTTTTGACAATCATTCTTGTCCCATTACAAAGTCCCATGATCTGATTGAGGTTTCTCATGAGCATAATCACGCATCCTTCTTTAATTTTCAAATGATGTTTTGGCAGGCAAGGCATATTAATGGAATTCAAGTATTCAATTGGAAAAGCAGAACCAAAATCATTGTTATCACCTTCACTGTCTACCAAGGAATCTTGACTAAAATAAGAGTGCTCCTTTCCTGGAACTTGATCAAGAATGTATGAATTTATATCACCCACAATGGCATTCGTTGGAGTAAGAATTGATCTTTCCCTCAAATAGTCAGCATTCTTTATGTTCTTTGCAAGATCGGGATAAACTACGTCAACAATAGCCTTTAATGGGTTCTCTATTGCTCTGATCAGAAATTTATCCGGAATCACTACTTCCGGATCACTGATTATATCATCTGGATGAACATTGGGAAGAGTACCATTACCAACATCAAGTACCCGCCTGCTAAATTCTGCGATTTCATGTTTTTCTTGTTCTATTTTCCCAGAGGAAAGACGCATATTTTTTTCTAGTTAGAATACCCGACAATGATCCCATATCTTTGAACTATTTAAAGAAGCACTCACAACCTGTGCTCTTGAAGCTTTTGGTATCACAGGGAGGATTTGCCGAAAGTCTCCTCTAAAAACAATAGTTATACAGCCAAATGGTAGGCTAGCTTTTTCACGATCCACTGATGTCATAATATCTCGTAAACTGCGATCAACACTTTCGGCAGCATGTCGGTGCTGCATGGGAGCTTCATCCCATATAATCAAACTGGTCTGTTTCAATAATTCACCAAGTTCAGTACCATGCTTGATTCCGGCAACCGAGTACTCATCAACCTTCAACGGAATGTGAAACCTTGAATGAGTTGTTCTTCCCCCGGGAAGCAGCATAGCTGCGATGCCAGAAGAGGCAACATGAAGAACTACTTTTTCAACACTACGTAGTTTACAACAAAGAGTATTCCACAGGAAAGTTTTTTTACATCCTCCACTGCCGTATACAAAAAAAATACCTCCTTTGCCATTTTCAACGCTGTCAATAATAGAAGCGTAGACATGAAGCTGCTCTGTATTAAGTGATTTATAAAGTTTGTCATGTTCCTCATGCTCGTGTTCCTTGTTGTAAGAAAGTTCATCAGACAGTAATCTGTTATCGAGTCCATGCATAAAGCTGTCATCAGGAAAATGCATCGAGTTGTAATCTTTAAGACTTTTGCCAACATCGTTAAAGAGTTTTTCAATTTCTGCAATGTATTTATAAATCGGAATTAATGAAAATATTAACAGGTTAAATATATCGTATAACTTTAAAGATGAATTTTGTTGAACTATAACCAATTTAGAAGATACATGCCAAACAAAAATTCTGAATGTCTGATTGATTAAGATGCAGTTCATTGTTGTTGGTTATCCGTCTTCTGATCAACAGAATATCCTCAGACATGGATTCCCAATGTTTCTCCCATAGTTTTAAAGGGTCAGCAACCTGATTGTTTGATAATATATGCACAAATAACTGCCTGAGTTGACGTGGCATTGCATGAACTGCATTTTCTGACATAGCAACATCCCACTGTCTATCGTCCTTTAAAAGTCCAAGTGCATCACACGCTTCTTGAAATGAATTATGAACAAATTCATTAACAGTCTTGAGATCTTGGTATGATGTGGCACCTTTGATGTGCATGAGTAACATCCTAAAAAAAAATATTTCACCGGAATGCGAGTGAACGTCTGATAATCGACCAAATACCTAACCACGTTCCCGTGCCTTCCATTTACATAAGTCTGCCTTCCAAGTAAAATATGTTGGAAATTCTTCATAAGTGTATTTTATTGCCTCTGGGAAACTTTTATTTGCTTCAAACCAGCCTTCAAGTTTGGTAAACCGAATTTTGGCTCTTTCAGCAACATCTCCAAGATCATCGTGTGGCTTAAACGAAACACATTTCTCATCTTCCATGTGTACAGGTAGGCGCTCAACAGAAGGGAAACGATGGTGTCTGTCAAAACCTAGAAATCTCCAAGCTGCTTCCGACGCACATATATAACGACCATCAAGGAAATTTTTGATCTCATCCATTGACTTTGCTTTGGTAGTCATTTCATCCGGTGTATCTTTTTTATTTTTCTTTCTAAGAAGCATTGTGGCAGTATCATGACCTTTCAAGCAGTATTTAAAAAGATATTTCAAAGATCGCGAGGAGTTACAGACCTCGAGATTTATATGACAATGAAAGCGCAACAATAAATCTCTATTGTATGGTACAATATAATGGTTGTCAAGAAGAACTCCTTTATTCAAAACACTTGCTTCAGTCCGCCTTCTACGATACACAACAAATCCACAAACATCGAAGAAAGTGTTTACGTTATACCTTTAAGCAAAGAAAAAAGAATAAATTAAGCGATGCTTGTTTCCGCGTATATGATAAATTACAGTATTCAATTAAAATTTAAAATCCTTACTCGGATTCCTATATTTTTAACACACACTTACTTTTTAGGAAAATGACGTCCACACTTTCCTTTCACCATACACGGAGAATAAGAAAAATCTTTACCACATGGTCCATGTATCATATGCGCTTTAACTACGTTGTAGCCGATAGGATCCATATTTTTGTCTGGTATTTCGGCATATATTAACTGATCAATCTGTTGCACATTTTATGGTCTGCTTTGCGGGTGTAACCATATTAACATATGACAATGAGGAAGTCCACGCTTTTGGAACTCAATAACACGCATAACTGATATTAAAAATAAAAAAAAATCAAAAAACAAACGTGTTAAATGCATAAAAGACTACTGTTAAATTTAAATTTGTTTAGGAATAATGAGTGTGTGTCATGCAAACTTAAAAATTTGTGCCAAACCTCTAATGCATTTCCCGAAGTAGTTCTTTTTCTTTATAAGGTCTAGGAGTTGATCAAGTTTCAGCTTAAACACTCTAGCTATCACATCGGGTTTGTTAGCTACATCCACTCCGAGAAGATATTCCATCATTTGTTAATTTCCGGCCATTGAGTATTACATGTCATTGTCAAGAATAATGATGGATGTCCAATCGTACGACAAATAGCCAAAGAATCTTTGAAATACTGGTTCATGTACCGTTGAGAACCTGTATGGGTTGCTGGTAATATGACATTCTTACCAATGTTTCCAAGATTCGTATCACCTTTAGTAAGAGAATCACGAATAGACCTGTACAAATCTGAACGAATGGTGCTTTGGTGGTTTCTAATCCAGTCCAATCTGTACTGTTCTACTGCAGCAAATGCGTCGACAACAAATTATTGCCAAAGACGACCACAAAGATGTAGATTCATTCCTAAAACAGCATAAATAGTATAACGTATAAGATAAAAAATTTCCTGGATTTAACATGAATTAAAATGTAACGGATAATATCTTCATCAGGACATATCATAAGCTTATAGGAATAGTATTCCCTCATTGTGACAGTAGTTCGGTGTCTGGTTTCGTCAGGATGTTGATCATTAACCGCTTCAGCAGACACGTTCTGCTTCTTGTTCTTCAACGGTATATTGAGATGGAATCCATCATCACCATACGGAAAAAGTAACGGATATTGCAGACACATGAAGTGCTTGCATGTTTCAAAAACTCTCTTAAGAATTTTTGCTTTGTCTCAACTACAATGTCTCTGAATGGACATGTATTATCATGTCACCAACAATTAACACAACTACTTCATTAGATGGTCCAACCTGATTTTTTCTGCCGGATGCAGATTTTGAAGATACCAGAATCAAACTAAAATCATCTGTATCCGGAATATTAAGGCGATCACGTGCATAACGGAATCCTTTAGAGAGCTTATTATTCTCATCCAACATCTTTAACAGTCCTTCGACGATCTCTGGATCAAGACAATCAGATCCAGGGACTTCGTCCATCCGATTCTGTATTTCATTGTCAGTGTCATACATATAGAGCTGAGCAAACTTTGGTGATTGTCCTTCCTTTGGTTTAAGACTTCCAATAAGATGATAATTTTGACCATTCAGCTTAAAACAATACGGACCTCCTCCATTGTTGATTTTACGATCTATTTTACCTCCAAGTGAGGTAAATTGAAATAAGGAGTTGTATGTCCTTATATTTTTCAAGAAATGAGCAGTCTTTTCAGATCCAGAAAGCAAATAGTAGAGGAAATGAGGAGGAGGACGTTCTTTAGTAAGTTCAACCTGACCATTTTTGCAGCAAATTGAGAATGCAGGTGGACTGTTTTTATTTGATTTGTTGTTCCTCTCTTCATTCCACATCCTTGCTTTACATTTTCCACATATTTTCGATGGTGGTCCAAGATCCATGTATCCTTTCCAAAAATCTGTACAAATTTTTAAAAAGGTTAGTATATGTTTTCGTCAATTTCTTTCTATAAAGTGGATAGGTGAATTAATTGAATTTCCATATACCTAAATCCTCATCTATATATTCATCGTTACAGTATGATAAATATTCACCTTGGCTTTCAGTTGCATCAAGTTCATCATCTGTAAAAACATTCAGGATGTAAAATTATCAACATTCATCTTTCATGGATGTTTCCCAAATTATCCGAAGAATATTCAATCTGTGAATGTGACATTACCAGTTACGTATTGCTCATATTCCGACATATCTTCCAGTACTACATCACTTGCATTATTGAAAGCATCCATCAGATTTACTCTGCTTGCAGAGGCTCCTTCTGTACCAAACATTCACTTCGAGAAAAATTGCCGAAAAACAAAAATCATGCTAGAATAAATGCCTTTAAAAATAAAAAGATATTCAGACATAACTAACCTTCATTACGGGGAAACCATTCTATAGACAAATTTTAAATTTAACAATATCAATATAAAAACAGTGAAAGAACTACAGATAAAATAATTAATATATTAATATTGAAAACGACCTGGTAGTGGAATACCATGATCCTCAGTCTTTGGAATTGTAATTGATATTGTATTTCGTCGTTCTCTTTTCTTAGCCATGGTAGAATTTTCAGTAATGTGAGCATCAATCTGCGCCTTTTTGTCTTTATTGTGTAACTTTGACGGGGATTGTAAATTCTTACCAAAATGAACTGGATCGTTCTTATTTAAGTTTGGATTATTGCTTGGTATTATCCTAGATGCAGGGAGCTCAAACATACTGTGTTTCTTAGCCATTGTTGGCCTATTCTGTAATATTTGAGCTACTGGACTTTGTTGCAAGACTTGACAAACATGGATTGAAAAAGTTAAATGTACTACTACTAACTATCCGAAAGTTATAAAGTTTTTGAAAATTAATAGTTATACCTGAAGACGCTGACTGTTTAGGACTATATGGATTAGCCGATGAGTTTATGTGCATCAATCCAGCTTGAGGTGTTAAATCAAATAAATTAAGCCTTCGTTGTGATGGTGTAGTAGTAACTGCAGGATTACTTGCATGACGGAGAAAAGAAAACCTAACATACGAATACTGTCAAACATGCGTGAACGGGAAAGATATATGTTGGCAAAAAAATGCAAGTGAATGGAATACTATATTTACCATTTTTAATTAATGCTGAAACATTGGGGTCTGCATTCTCATCAAGTGAACGTTGACTGAACAATTTAGATTGTTCAGAAGATTGCAGAGTTTTTATCCTCAAAGCTGAAAATATGCTCAAAATGTTTTGTTAGTTTGATTTGTGAATTAATCTAGGTTAGTTGCATTAATATATTTAAAAAATGGCAGACTTTTAGGAGCGGACGAAGGAGACAATGGTCCAGGACAGATCCACTTATGACCTATTGTAAACAAATTTGCTAATAAACTATTGTAATTCAGGATTAGTTGCAGTACTATCTTTTAAAAAAATGCATACCTTTAGGCGCTGAAGAAGGAGACAATGGGCCAGGACAGAACCGCTTATGACCTATAAATGTGAGGAAAGATCATTTGCTTAAATTAAAATTTTAAACGTCTGCATCGTCAAACTTACCTGATGACGATTCATGGCTGACATGTCCTTCCTTTAGAGAATGTGTCAACTGAGTTGTTACAGAGCTGTATATTAAACTTGATGAATCATGGTTATTTTGTAATTGAGAATTCTTATTGGCATGCAAAAAAATTTCATCCAAGCCTGTAAAAAACATTGATCATAATGCTGTGTATTTTACAGTCTACAGAAACAACAACGCAATACCCAAACCTTTTGATGAAAACGTTTGAGACAACTGGATTTGATTTTTTTTAATACCTAGAAAAGCAGAACATGGCTTAGATGATTAAGGTGAATACGCTTAAAAGATATACATAACACATACCTAAACCAGAAGAACGTGACTGTGAATTCATATTGGTAGGGAAAAAGCGTTCATCCAAGCCTACAAAAAAAAATTGATAAGAATGCAGGCTAGGTTTACATGCTAGTGAAATAAACAAAAAATACCCAAACTGTAACACCCCCAGATCCGGGGTCGGGGATCCGGGTCGTCACGGTCTTTCTTTCCACAATATCACTTCACTTAATTAATAATAAATAACCTTATGCTGTGACCCCACACTAACACACACCACAACCCGTTATAGTCTCAGAGATGAAATTTAAATAAGTACAAGTCTTTAAATCCACAATTTAAAAGTTATTACAACCCAAAATGATTACTTGATAAATTTACAGTTAATTGCCATTATCTTTCACAAGTTATAATTATACATAATTGATTCTCAAAAGTAGATGGTCTGATCTACAATAGATCTACCTCTGCAGCTATAGCAGCTACAACATCAACGGGAAGACGCGGGACGCTTCTCACGCGCTTGCGCTGGGTCTGCTGGAGTCTGGCCATCTTTTCTAACTGTTGTTGTGTGATGAAGAAATAAAGCAAGAGTGAGCCTTACAGCTCGCAAGATAATACATAGTGATAACAATAATATAAGTATCTAAATGGATACTTAATAGAATCTCTATCATATGCAAGATAATTACTTACTAGATATAAGTAAAAACAAGGAATGAAGTTACCAATACTTCACCACACTTATATCATTTATAAAGCTACTTGAACTACCACCGTTCAAGTATTATAAGTTTTAAGAAAAACATCCCATAGATGAGACCACAAGTTAAGACTTGAATAGATTCAATCTTTGAAATATTATTGAATGAAAAAAAGTTACGAGATACTTTATTTAGTCCCGATATATATATATATATATATATCCACATATATATCTCTTTAAACATTTCCTGGAACCTCTGTTATGTAAAGTATGAACAGAGTTTGAAACATCCAATAAATTTTGGAAAGGAAAAGAATTTTGGCATAAACCAGATATCTTGCTGATCAGGCAAAGATACCAATAAGTAACCTTTTCTACTAGTAGATGGATGAATCCCCCACCGGTCATCACCCTGGCCTCATAAGGACCTTGTGCTGGACCGCCACCCGGCCTCTTACGCGTTGATGGACTGCCACCCAGCCACTTACACATTAATAGACCGTACCCCGGCCTGTCGCTTAGGCCGACTCAATTAGATGGGCTTACTTCCCGAACATTGGGCAAGTAATCAATTCATTTACCAAAACTGCAACCTTGTTGCGAATATAAAATACACCACAGAGCCGGATCCCTCAGGTTTTGAGCGAGTATTTAAATCCCCTTAAAAAGGAAGATCTTAAATATAAAAATGAGTTTTGGGATCCGCTCTAACTTTTAAAAAAAATCCTTTTGAAGACTCGAAAACACTTTAAAGAGTGTTTGGAGTAAAACTGATTTAATGAAGTAAATCAGTCCCCAGTATATTTAGAAAATGTCTGAATATTATTATTTAAATAATATTCCCACAAAGAATAATTTTTATAAAAATAATTGAAGTAGAAGTATTAAAACTTATACTTGAAACGAGTATTAAATAATCAAAGATATACTTATATGAAAGTATTATCTTTATTTGAATAATCGAAAATAAGTTTGATTATTGACACCTTATTCTTTAATAAAATAAAGAATATACCTCAACAAATAATCGGAGTCATAGATCCTCAAATGAATATTCAAATAATATTCATTAAATAATATAAACTGAGTCATAAGCCTTCGAATGAATATTCAAATAATATTCAAATAAATAATTAAAAGGAGTCATACGCCTTCGAATGAATATTCAAATAATATTCAAATAAATAAATAAAAGGAGTCATACGCCTTCGAATAATATTCGAAATAATATTCAATAATAAAATAAAGTTAAAGTTATCGAATAAATCTTATTCGATTAATAGTTTGGAAAACTATAACCATATATATATATATAAATATATATATATATCCATATCCATATATACAAAAATCTACTCGGGATCCTCGACTCCCGGTTTTAGAAAATATTTTCACCTTTGGGTCCCTATACTAAGGGTATATGCAAGTTACCGCTATCCTCTAGCATATGTATTATGCAACTATAAGCATTTGAACCAACAGATATATAAATCAAGAATATGAAACAGGCATGCATATATACCATATCACATGCTACAATATAACGCAAGAATTTGCTAATAACCAATATGCATTTATCGCAAGATCATGCATATACACATATTCATCACAACAACAGTATAACGGGTAGAAAACTTGCCTGAGCGACTTGGGGTGATAAAAGGCTCGGGACGAGTCTGGTGACCTATAAACAACAAGTAAGTTGGAATTAAACCAAAATCACTTGTAAATCTATACTTTAACTAACTTAGACTCTAACGCTTATTTTGCGCTCACTGATTCGCTTAAGTCACTCGGGTACCCTCGGCTCCACCATTTTTAATAATTTAACCTTTACGAGTTTTAAAGCGATTCCTTCGCGAGTGTCTTACCAACTGCCTATCACACTTACCATAAATGTTTCATACATTAATTAACCCTTTTTGGTCTTTAACCTATGTTTCAAAGTAAGGCGAGGGGAAAAGTTTCGTTCGCGAAATGCCGTTACTTGAAACGGTCGTTTCTCCTAAACCGTGCATCGGAATCGAACGAACTACATATCAAAACGAAGCTCGTAAAATGAGCTATCTAAACATGGCAGTGGTCATAAACTAGCAGGGGGTTCTCGGGTCCTAATGTTATGCACAAAAACAGTCCAAAGAAAGTTGGACGTTACGACGGCTATGTTTACGCGATTTCCAATATTTTAAACCATTCAAAACCATTCCAAATCAACCTCAAATCCAACATACAACCAACATCCATCCTTATCTCATCATAACAACCCCAACCAATTCAATTTAATCATTCATACTTATGCCTAAACTTAACTTTAATCATACTTAAGTTCTTTTAAATCAAAACCACAACATTTACCATTCCATTTCACTACCATTTCAAATCCCAAACTCTAATCACAACAACAAGCTACAATATCATCCTACTAATCAAAATCATCTTATAATATATAGGAACCTAGGGTTTGGAGATGGTATACCTTCCTTGAAGTAGTGGGAGGAGCTAGGAAGCCTTAAGAAGCTTTGAGAAGTCTTAGGAAAGCTTGGATCTTCAAGAAAAACAAGAAAAACTTCAAGTTAAAAACTTGAAAACACTATTCATAGTCTTATTCTTTTATTAAATGAAGAAGATTAAGAAGGAATTAATGGCTTAAACTCATGATATAGCCCTAACTAAGCATGAAGATGGTTAGGGAATTATCTTACCAATTTAGGAAGCTTGGATCTTTGATTTTGAATTTTTCTTGCCTTTTGAATAGTGAAAAGCCGTGAGCAATGAAGAACTAATGCCTTGGTTCTTTTTGATTTTTGATGAAGAATGAATTTACTTGGCTTGGTTGCTTGGTTTTTGTATTTGATTTAGTCAATTACCTTTTTGCCCTTGAATTTGTGTGGTTACAAAGCCACCACACCTCCTTCCTTCCCATGTCATGCTTGTGTCATCCTCATGATGTCATCCTCCCTTCCTTGTCCTCTTTCTATTGGTTGGATGACATCCTTCCCACTAATCCCTTTGATTAACTTCCTAATCGTTTGCCTAATGACCGCTGATCTGTTATACGGTTCGCTTAACTTTCGTTCTCGTTTATCGTTTGAAGGATCATACCCGGGATCTTATTACTTAGGTTCCCTTAACCTTTCTCAATACATTATATTCCTTTTTATGATCCTCTATTATAATCCTTTAATTTAAATCCTTTTTATCCTGTTACCTTATACTCAATTCTCTCCGTATCTTGTGGATTTCCGGGAAAAACCAAAGTGTTCGGAATTGGATTCTGACGATCTTTACATACACTTATATACTTCATAGAGTACTAATAATATCCCAGAATATCCATAACAGAACCCCTACATAGTGTGGCGTGAAAAATTTCTTCATTCAGCTAAAACACTATTCACAAGGGTTACAACAAGTTGAAAATTTTGGGGTTATTACAGTCTCCCCTCCTTAAAAGGATTCCGTCCCGGAATCAAACAGAAAATAAATGGGGGTACTTTTCTAGCATTGTGCTCTCTAGTTCCCAAGTTGATTCTTCCACATTATGATTCTGCCATAGTACTCTGACTAGCTTGATCACTTTGTTCCGAAGCACCTGCTCCTTCTTATCCATAATCCTTACTGGCTTCTCCACGTAAGTTAGATCTGGCTGCATATCCACCTGCTCGTACTCCACTATGTGCCTGGCATCCCGATGATACCTCCTTAGCATTGACACATGGAACACATTATGAACTTGTTGCAAATTAGGGGGTAGGGCTAGCTCGTAAGCTAACTTTCCAATCCGTCTTAATATCTCAAAAGGTCCAATGTATCTTGGGCTTAGTTTTCCTTTCTTTCCGAACCTCATTAATCCCTTCCAAGGGGATACTTTCAACAGTACTAAGTCCCCTACTTCATATTCCTTGTCCTTTCGGGCTAGGTCTGCATATTTCTTTTGTCTGTCTTGGGCTGCTACAAGTCGCCCTCTGATAAGATCCACTATATCTTTGGTCCTTTGGACCACTTCGGGTCCGAGCATCTTCCGCTCTCCTACTTCATCCCAGTATAAGGGAGATCGACACCTTCTTCCGTACAGGGCCTCATAAGGCGGCATTCCGATGCTAGCATGAAAGCTATTGTTATAAGAAAACTCGATCAACGACAAGTGATCATCCCAACTTCCTTTAAGGTCTATTGCACAGACTCTCAACATATCCTCTAGTGTCTGGATGGTCCTTTCACTCTGTCCATCCGTCTGGGGATGGTACGCGGTACTCATATTTAACTTGGTCCCCGCACATTCCTGAAAGCTCCTCCAAAATCTGGAGTTGAACCTGGGGTCTCGGTCTGAGATAATGGACGCTGGGACTCCATGTCGCGTCACTATTTCCTTAAGGTAAATGTCCACCAGTCTATCGACTGTGTATCTCTCATTGATAGGAATGAAATGAGCTGACTTTGTCAGTCGGTCTATAATTACCCAAATGGCGTCATGATTGGCTTTCGTCCTTGGCAAGCCTACAACAAAATCCATCGCTATCTGTTCCCATTTCCATTCGGGAATCTCCAGGGGTCGCAAAAGTCCACTGGGTCTCTAGTGCTCTGCCTTTACTCTTTGACAAGTCAAACACTTGTTTACCCATTCTGCTACATCCCTCTTCATGTTGGGCCACCAGTAATATTCCTTCAAATCCCTATACATCTTGGTACTTCCCGGGTGAATGGAATACCTTGAACTATGGCTTTCATCCAAAATCTCATCTTTAAGTTCTTGAACATTCGGAACCCAAATTCGGTAGGAGTACCTCATTATCCCTTTATCATCTTTCTCAGTATGGATCTCCTCTCCAGTCATTGACTCTCTGCCTTCATTCATTATTTTCTCCTGGCACAATCTGATCTTTTCCAATAACTCTGGCTGCATTGAGATCTCAAAAAGCTTTTCAGCTCCGGTTCCGGTTACCTTTACTTCTATTTCCATTCTCTCAAAATCCCTTATCAACTCTTTCGAAGTCGTTATCATTCTGAGTCTCTCCTTTCTACTAAGGGCATCAGCCACCACATTGGCTTTCCCTGGATGATAGAGAATCTCACAATCATAGTCCTTGATTAGTTCTAACCATCTCCTCTGGCGCATGTTGAGCTCTTCCTGCGTAAATATGTACTTGAGGCTCTTATGGTCTATAAAAATCTCGCACTTCTCTCCATACAAGTAGTGCCTCCAAATTTTTAAAGCAAATACTATTGCCGCGAGCTTAAGGTCATGAGTAGGATATCTAACCTCGTATTCCTTCAGTTGTCTCGACGCATACGCAATAACTTTACCGTGCTGCATAAGCACACATCCTAATCCTTTGTGCGACGCGTCACTATATATCACAAAATCTCCTTTTCCGTCCGGCAATGCTAATACCGGAGCCGATATCAACCTTTTCTTTAATTCCTGAAAATTGTTCTCGCATTTCTCCGTCCATTCAAACTTCTCTGTCTTACGAGTAAGTCGTGTCAAAGGGGCTGCGATCTTCGCAAAGTCCTGAACAAATCTACGATAGTAGCCGGCCAATCCTATGAAACTCCTTACCTCTGTGGGTGTTGTTGGCCTTTCCCAATTTGAGACCGCCTCTATCTTGGAGGGGTCGACCAATACTCCTTCTTTATTGATCACATGTCCTAAAAACTGTACTTCATTTCGCCAGAATTCACACTTCGAGAATTTGGCATATAACTGCTCCTCTCTGAGTATTCCTAGAGCTATCCTCAAATGCTCCGCATGTTCTGCCTCAGTCCTTGAGTAGATCAAAATATCATCGATAAAAACTATCACACACTTGTCCAAGTACTTCTTAAATACTCTATTCATTAAATCCACGAAAGCCGCTGGGGCGTTGGTTAATCCAAAGGACATTACCAAGAACTCATAATGCCCATACCTGGTACGGAACGCTGTCTTGGAAATATCTTCGGGTTTAATCTTTAGTTGGTGATATCCAGTTCTCAGGTCGATCTTGGAAAAATAAACAGCATCCTTTAGCTGGTCGAACAGATCGTCTATTCTAGGTAATGGGTACCTGTTCTTTATGGTTAGCTTGTTCAACTCTCGATAGTCTATGCACAACCTCATGCTCCCATCTTTCTTCTTAACAAATAAACCTGGTGCTCCCCACGGAGACACACTGGGTCTTATCATACCCTTATCCAAGAGTTCCTGCAATTGGATAGCTAGTTCCTTCATTTCTAATGGGGCTAACCGGTAAGGTGCTTTTAAAACTGGCGCCGTCCCTGGGGCCAACTCAATAGCAAATTCAATCACTCTATCGGGTGGTAATCCCGGAAGGTCTTGTGGGAATACATCTTCAAATTCATTGACTACTGGAATATCTTGTAAGTTGGGCACCTCCTTCTGCGTGTCCACCACATAGGCTAGGTAGGCCTCACTTCCTTTTCGTAGCATCCTTTTGGCCTGAGCCATAGTCAAAAATTTCTGCGTCTGCCTCTTTCCTCTAAATATAACTTCTTTCTTCCCGGGGATATTTAACTTAACTTTCTTCCCTTTACAGTCTATCTGAGCATCGTTGCTAGATAGCCAGTCCATTCCCAAAATCACATCAAACTCCCCTAATTTAAAAGGAATCAGATCAACACTGAAAGATTGCTCCCCTATGCCTATCTCACAGGCGGGGTGAATCTGGTTAACAGGAATAATTTCATGATTGGCTATTTCTACTTGTAAGGGTTCTATCAAGGGTTCAGCCTTAAGTCTTAACTTACGCACAAGGTCCTTTGATATAAAAGATTTAGTTGCTCCCGAATCAAATAAAACATTTGCACTGACTGAATTTAGAGAAAGGGTACCTGCTATCACATCTGAATCTTTCATAGCATCCTGGACTGTTATGTTGAAAGTCCTCGCAGTAGGTGGCTTATTGGAAGCAGCCCTGCTTGCTCCCGAAGCTGCTGGTTTGTTCATTGGGCATTCCCTCTTCCAATGACCTGGGCGTCCGCACTGATGACAAGTGGCGGTTGGAATGACGGCAGGGGTTGATGATGGGCACTTATTTGAGTAATGGCCTTCCCGACCGTACTTAAAACAGGTTACTGGCTTTACCTTACACTCCCCAGTGTGCTTCCTTCCACATATGTTACAGGCTGGCAATGGGGGTCGAGACTGGTTGGAATAGGACATTCTTGACTTCTGGCCGCCCTGGCTCACACTCACACTCATTGGCCGCTTAAACCCAGTGTTCCTTCCTGGCAGGGACACTGCTCCTCGATTAAATCTAGTTGGGAAGCTCCTTCCTGCGGAACCTCCACCCATGCTCATACTTTTCCTCTTTATTCCTTTCTTCTCTCTTTCCTTCTGCATCTGTTCACTTCCGACTTCTACAATCGTTGCCTTTTGCACCAGAGTGGCATAGTCCGTAAGCTCAAGGATTGCCACCCTATTCTGAATCCACGGTTTCAGTCCCTGCTGAAACCTCCTAGCTTTCTTTTCCTCGGTGCTTACAAACTCCGGCACAAACCTTGATAACTCAGTAAATTTCGCTTCGTACTCTGCTACAGACAAGTTATTCTGCTTTAGCTCCAAGAACTTGAGCTCCATCTGGTTTTCCATAAACCTCGGGAAATACTTTCCCAGAAACAACTGACTAAATCTCTCCCAGGTTATAATAGCATCTGTTTCCATGTTTTTCTTGGCCTCCCACCAGTAGTTAGCTTCTCCTTTCAGAAGGTAGGTAGCAAATACAGTCTTCTGTGCCTCCTCGGTACTTAAAATCTCAAAGATTTCTCCATTTCCTTTAACCATGCCCTTGCCTCAACTGGGTCGGCTGATCCGTGGAACTCAGGGGGCTTAAGGGACTTAAAAGCCCTGAAAGAGTTTGCCACAGCATTGTTACTTCCTTGAGGGGGTGGGTTGGGTTGACGTTCCAAATTCTGCCTTAGGAGTTGCATGAACTGGCCCATGGGATCCATGCCTGGGTTTGGTACTGGTTGCTCAACCTCGGTTTCTCCTTCTTCAGCCTCTATCTCAAATCCCTCAACATCATATGTTTCCTCTTCCTCTTCATACAGGGAGTCATCCTGTTCCACATAATCCTCATCTTCCTCTTCACTGTGCTCCTGGTTCCTATCATCCTGGTTATGGCTTCCCTGGTCCTCAGATCCAGGGTTCGCCCTAGTTCCAATCTTTCTTGGCGGCATGATTCTGATAATAATAAAATTTTTTTTTTGGGAAAATTCAACGTTAGGTCACAATCATATACAACATTGTGCCTTGCACAGCTCTTATAATGGGGAGAACGTATATCGCAATTCTATTATTTTAAGAAAGTTCTAATACGAAGTGCAGTAATAATAATGATAAAACAGTGATCCCGTCACTATGGAACTGAACCGAAAGGAAACAAATATAAAATATATACATAATGCGAGAAATACATAGTTTGATCTGGTCAAAAGTACAACAGTGCTACAGTCATCTGTCCCAAAAGTGATACACAAGAGTCTATCTGTCTAGTCAGAAAAAGGGATGCTATATACAAGTCAACTATCCCGGAAAATTGGCTCTTACTAAGGCCTCGGCTAACTAGACAACTAGACTATTCCATCATCAATCCTGAATCACACATCGGAGCGGGTCAGCTCCCAAACCCTTTCCATCGCACGACGGAAGATATAGTCGGCCTGCCGCCTGGAGATCCTACCATGCCTGTCCCCCTGGAGCGATCTGAGTCTCGCTCGGGATGTGAGCTCTATCCCCGTAAGCTCCCTCCTCAAGGATCGGGGTATAGAAGCCCTAGTCTCATAAGCTCGGGTACGCCTACCCGCCCTCTCTGCATCCAACTCCCTCCTGGCCTCATCTAGTCGGCCCTCGGCAACAGCCACTCGGGTCCTCAGAACATCCTGAACATATCCATGTGCTAACGAAGACTGCCTGTGGGCAGGGTCAAGAGGTGGTGAATCCGGAGCCGCTGAGGGTGCCTCCTCGGTCTGCCTAGGCTCGGAAGTATGGGTCTCTGAGCTGTCATTATCAGGAATCCAAGATAGTGGTGGAGGGGTAGGGGCTCTAACCACCGGAAGTGTGGGTAATGGGGTACCAGCATACACTACCATAGGTCCAACATGCTCCTCAGCTACTGGGACCTCATCCAGGTCCTCCTCATCTGGAATAACATTAACCTCTGTCTCTGACTCCTCTGAGGGGTCCTCCTCATCTGAAACAGCAATGACCTCCGTCTCAGGCTCCTCTGAGGGGTCCTCCTCATCCTCCTCCATCTCAGGCTCCTCCTGATCCTCAACATCTAGCAATGCCTCATCATGCTCACGCTCGAACATCTCAGGGTCCTCTATCTCAGGCGCCTACACATTAAACGAGCTAAGTTACTATCATGATACTTATAAGGGTTCCCATAAGGGTTTTAACTATCAGCACTACTTTAAGTAGTCCGACCATGAACTTGGCAAGAGTTCTTATTATCT
The DNA here is from genome assembly GCF_009905375.1 of Apium graveolens. NCBI lineage: Eukaryota > Viridiplantae > Streptophyta > Magnoliopsida > Apiales > Apiaceae > Apium > Apium graveolens. The sequence goes on from NC_133649.1 coordinate 94,652,793, forward strand.
TTGTGAGTTTGTTATTATATCGACGCATCATCTCTGAGGTTTATAACGCTTAGCTCTGATACCATTTCTGTAACACCCCCAGATCCGGGGTCGGGGATCCGGGTCGTCACGGTCTTTCTTTCCACAATATCACTTCACTTAATTAATAATAAATAACCTTATGCTGTGACCCCACACTAACACATACCACAACCCGTTATAGTCTCAGAGATGAAATTTAAATAAGTACAAGTCTTTGAATCCACAATTTAAAAGTTATTACAACCCAAAATGATTACTTGATAAATTTACAGTTAATTGCCATTATCTGTCACAAGTTATAATTATACATAATTGATTCTCAAAGTAGATGGTCTGATCTACAATAGATCTACCTCTGCAGCTATAGCAGCTACAACATCAACGGGAAGACGCGGGACGCTTCCCACGCGCTTGCGCTGGGTCTGCTGGAGTCTGGCCATCTTTCCTAACTGTTGTTGTGTGATGAAGAAATAAAGCAAGAGTGAGCCTTACAGCTCGCAAGATAATACATAGTGATAACAATAATATAAGTATCTAAATGGATACTTAATAGAATCTCTATCATATGCAAGATAATTACTTACTAGATATAAGTAAAAACAAGGAATGAAGTTACCAATACTTCACCACACTTATATCATTTATAAAGCTACTTGAACTACCACCGTTCAAGTATTATAAGTTTTAAGAAAAACATCCCATAGATGAGACCACAAGTTAAGACTTGAATAGATTCAATCTTTGAAATATTATTGAATAAAAAAAAGTTACGAGATACTTTATTTAGTCCCGATATATATATATATATATCCACATATATATCTCTTTAAACATTTCCTGGAACCTGTGTTATGTAAAGTATGAACAGAGTTTGAAACATCCAATAAATTTTGGAAAGGAAAAGAATTTTGGCATAAACCAGATATCTTGCTGATCAGGCAAAGATACCAATAAGTAACCTTTTCTACTAGTAGATGGATGAATCCCCCACCGGTCATCACCCTGGCCTCATAAGGACCTTGTGCTGGACCGCCACCCGGCCTCTTACGCGTTGATGGACTGCCACCCAGCCACTTACACATTAATAGACCGTACCCCGGCCTGTCGCTTATGCCGACTCAATTAGATGGGCTTACTTCCCGAACATTGGGCAAGTAATCAATTCATTTACCAAAACTGCAACCTTGTTGCGAATATAAAATACACCACAGAGCCGGATCCCTCAGGTTTTGAGCGAGTATTTAAATCCCCTTAAAAAGGAAGATCTTAAATATAAAAATGAGTTTTGGGATCCGCTCTAACTTTTAAAAAAATCCTTTTGAAGACTCGAAAACACTTTAAAGAGTGTTTGGAGTAAAACTGATTTAATGAAGTAAATCAGTCCCCAGTATATTTAGAAAATGTCTGAATATTATTATTTAAATAATATTCCCACAAAGAATAATCTTTATAAAAATAATTGAAGTAGAAGTATTAAAACTTATACTTGAAACGAGTATTAAATAATCAAAGATATACTTATATGAAAGTATTATCTTTATTTGAATAATCGAAAATAAGTTTGATTATTGACACCTTATTCTTTAATAAAATAAAGAATATACCTCAGCAAATAATCGGAGTCATAGATCCTCAAATGAATATTCATTAAATAATATAAACTGAGTCATAAGCCTTCGAATGAATATTCAAATAATATTCAAATAAATAATTAAAAGGAGTCATACGCCTTCGAATGAATATTCAAATAATATTCAAATAAATAAATAAAAGGAGTCATACGCCTTCGAATAATATTCGAATAATATTCAATAATAAAATAAAGTTAAAGTTATCGAATAAATCTTATTCGATTAATAGTTGGAAAACTATAACCATATATATATATAAATATATATATATATATCCATATCCATATATACAAAAATCTACTCGGGATCCTCGACTCCCGGTTTTAGAAAATATTTTCACATTTGGGTCCCTATACTAAGGGTATATGCAAGTTACCGCTATCCTCTAGCATAGGTATTATGCAACTATAAGCATTTGAACCAACAGATATATAAATCAAGAATATGAAACAGACATGCATATATACCATATCACATGCTACAATATAACGAAAGAATTTGCTAATAACCAATATGCATTTATCGCAAGATCATGCATATACACATATTCATCACAACAACAGTATAACGGGTAGGAAAACTTGCCTGAGCGACTTGGGGTGATAAAGGCTCGGGACGAGTCTGGTAACCTATAAACAACAAGTAAGTTGGAATTAAACCAAAATCACTTGTAAATCTATACTTTAACTAACTTAGACTCTAACGCTTATTTTGCGCTCACTGATTCGCTTAAGTCACTCGGGTACCCTCGGCTCCACCATTTTTAATAATTTAACCTTTACGAGTTTTAAAGCGATTCCTTCGCGAGTGTCTTACCAACTGCCTAACACACTTACCATAAATGTTTCATACATTAATTAACCCTTTTTGGTCTTTAACCTATGTTTCAAAGTAAGGCGAGGGGAAAAGTTTTCGTTCGCGAAACGCCGTTACTTGAAACGGTCGTTTCTCCTAAACCGTGCATCGGAATCGAACGAACTACATATCAAAACGAAGCTCGTAACATGAGCTATCTAAACATGGCAGTGGTCATAAACTAGCAGGGGGTTCTCGGGTCCTAATGCTATGTACAAAAACAGTCCAAAGAAAATTGGACGTTACGACGGCTATGTTTACGCGATTTCCAATATTTTAAACCATTCAAAACCATTCCAAATCAACCTCAAATCCAACATACAACCAACATCCATCCTTATCTCATCATAACAACCCCAACCAATTCAATTTAATCATTCATACTTATGCCTAAACTTAACTTTAATCATACTTAAGTTCTTTTAAATCAAAACCACAACATTTACCATTCCATTTCACTACCATTTCAAATCCCAAACTGTAATCACAACAACAAGCTACAATATCATCCTACTAATCAAAATCATCTTATAATATATAGGAAACTAGGGTTTGGAGATGGTATACCTTCCTTGAAGTGGTGGGAGGAGCTAGGAAGCCTTAAGAAGCTTTGAGAAGTCTTAGGAAAGCTTGGATCTTCAAGAAAAACAAGAAAAACTTCAAGTTAAAAACTTGAAAACACTATTCATAGTCTTCTTCTTTGATTAAATGAAGAAGATTGAGAAGGAATTAATGGCTTAAACTCATGATATAGCCCTAACTAAGCATGAAGATGGTTAGGGAATTATCTTACCAATTTAGGAAGCTTGGATCTTTGATTTTGAATTTTTCTTGCCTTTTGAATAGTGAAAAGCCGTGAGCAATGAAGAACTAATGCCTTGGTTCTTTTGATTTTTAATGAAGAATGAATTTACTTGGCTTGGTTGCTTGGTTTTTTGTATTTGATTTAGTCAATTACCTTTTTGCCCTTGAATTTGTGTGGTTACAAAGCCACCACACCTCCTTCCTTCCCATGTCATGCTTGTGTCATCCTCATGATGTCATCCTCCCTTCCTTGTCCTCTTTCTATTGGTTGGATGACATCCTTCCCACTAATCCCTTTGATTAACTTCCTAATCGTTTGCCTAATGACCGCTGATCTGTTATACGGTTCGCTTAACTTTCGTTCTCGTTTATCGTTTGAAGGATCATACCCGGGATCTTATTACTTAGGTTCCCTTAACCTTTCTCAATACATTATATTCCTTTTTATGATCCTCTATTATAATCCTTTAATTTAAATCCTTTTTATCCTGTTACCTTATACTCAATTCTCTCCGTATCTTGTGGATTTCCGGGAAAAACCAAAGTGTTCGGAATTGGATTCTGACGATCTTTACATACACTTATATACTTCATAGAGTACTAATAATATCCCAGAATATCCATAACAGAACCCCTACATAGTGTGGCGTGAAAAGTTTCTTCATTCAGCTAAAACACTATTCACAAGGGTTACAAAAAGTTGAAAATTTTGGGGTTATTACACAAACCTTTCGATGCAGATGTTTGAGACATCTGGCCAAGAGGTTGTCTTTTATTACCTACCAAAACAAAACATGAATTAGATCATTAAGATGACTACGCTTAAAAGATACACATTACACATACCTAAACCGAAAAATAGTGACTGTGAATTCTTATTGGCATGCAAAAAGCGTTCATCCAAGCCTACAAAAAATATTGATCATAATGCAGTATATTTTACATGCTACCTTGAAACAAATAAAAAATACCCAAACCTTTCGATGAAGATGTTTGAGACAACTGGCCAAGAGGTTGTCTTTTATTACCTACCAAACAAAACATGAATTAGATCATTAAGATTACTATGCTTAAAAGACATATATAAAACATACCTAAATCAGAAGAACCATTAATATTGTGATTGTGTTTCTCAAGAACCGTAGAATCATTATCAGAGTTTTCTTTACCAACTGAATATGTAAACATTTGTCCGGTTCTTTTTCTCCTACTACCTACATCAGTTCATGCCATTAACAATTTTAAAATACGTGATCGAAATCCTGGTAACGAAGAAGGAGATAAAACAGTATCATTAGATGCATATAAAGTGTTACCTTTCTGTGAAGAAGGAGACAAAGGACCATTGTTAGGCCATTTCTGTGCATTCAGACTATTTTCTTCATTCATGGCAAGAAGGAAATGACAAGAAGGAGATCAAATTCGTGTAACTGATTCCTTGTTAACTGAGATGTTGATTGTATACATTTGAATTCAAATTTTTAAGTTTAAAGTTGATTGAAACATTTATTTAATTTGAATTTAAAATTTACTTCATTTGAGGAGTAATGATAGGCTTCATAACAATATTTGATCTGATATTCCAAATATAAATATGGGTTTTATCCATGAAGTTGGACTATCCAACTTTTAACCCAAAAGTGTGTAAAAATAGTTAAGATGGGTCACCCATTCAAAGTTGGACTATCCATAATGTAAGTGATTTAACCAAAATAGCCAAAATCTAGTATAACTTTTTTTAGGAGGAGGGTATTTGGTGTAATTTGTTTTTTTCTTTGCTAGCAAAGTTTAGGAATATATTGATACATGGTTCATAATTGTTAATCATATCAATATCAATATCAATATCAATATATTCTTAATGTTTACTAGCACTAGGATTTACAAATTACTTTAAATACCCTTCATTATTTTACTCTGCTAATTCATTTACTTACCCTTTTTGGTCATGAAAACTTCAGCTGGATTATCTATAATAATCATATTGACCCATTTGCAACCTGTTACAACTGGCATTTCTGTGTAATATTAATTCTAAATTTAGTACAACTTTAAAAGCCGAATGCCAATATATGCAACTATTGTATGCTTGTGTGAATGAGAACTCTGCGTCTTAAATTTTCGTTATGTGGTATATGAATTTTCAAAGCAAAAGTTTATTTATTTCTTTCATTTTTGATTTATAAGGAATATTTTAAACCTTGAATAAATTTCTCTTTAAAAGTTATTTTGTTCACAAATTTCAAAAGTAGTTTTATAAAATTTCTAAAAATCCAAATTATTTTATGGTATAAATTTTATAATTTTTGAACTTGTGTTTTATTTTACAAAAATAAATCTTTATAAATGTAAATTGTTATAATTAGCAAATGACATAGTTGTCCTTGCATGCAAATCCTTTCTATTCAATCCAAAAGGGCTAAAGAGATAATTACCACACCACTAACTCTTATTTTTCTTGCCAAATTCCTCCTTTACCCTTGCATGCAAAATGATCCAAGTATAAGTGGAAGGGTAGTCATGTCAATTCCTATTCCCACTCACATTTGTCAAAATAAAAACCATAAAACAAGGTAAAAGAATGATCATTTCACACATCACACATCACCCACACTACACTTTTTCTTCTCTCCCTCCTCTCTCTCACTCTCGGCTCCTACCCCCTCACTCTCGGCTTTTCAGCCGAAACCACCCCCCTCCCCATTTTCTTTCTTTCTCAATCAAGTTCCCACCTCCTACACAAGTAAATGTTACTTCCCATACCATGATCACATATATTTCAAAGAGTTTTGAGTAGAAAGTTTAAGTTTTAAGATTGCATGTTAAGGTTTTAGTTGAAACTCAAAGTACAACCTTGATTCTTGTGAGTTTAAGGTTGTTTTTGAGAGGACTACAAGTAATGGTGAAGTGCCAAGTCTTGAGAAGGAAACTCTTGATTTTAAATGGCCATTCCCTTCTATTTCATTCGGCCATGACCATAGGGGAGCCGAATGAATGGTTCTTGAGACCATTCTTGTTGCTTTGTTCAATTTTTGCATGTTTATGTGATAATGGCTTGAATTTTATAGTAAAAATTTGATGAAACTCCTTGAATACTAAGTGATCATCTAGATATAGCTCATGCTAGGCTTGCATGTAAATTTCTTGGTAAAACATATTTAGAAAACATGTTGTTTGGCTTGCAAAACTCGAAGACATGCATGCATGTGGATTTCACTTAGAATGTTATAAGATTTTGATCATTTGGAAAGATTTTATTAGTAAGCTTTAATTTCAGTAGGAATAATGTGTTAATATTGATTAATGCTTCTTGATGCATGGTAATAAGTCGTGTATATCTTTTATAAAATGCATAACTTGTTGTTTCAAAAAACTTGATGATTTGTGAGTTGTGAAATGTGGTTTCTTTTATTTTGCCATGATTGCACCTTAGGTAAGAATGATCTCCACCAAGATTATTTTGAGTATAAGGGAGTTAGTTTAGTAGATCACCATGTTTAAGTCTTGGTTTGGGTATTGGGTTGTTGGTGGTTGAGTTTATCAAGTCAAAACCTTGGAGAAAGGAGAGTTATAATTTCTGCAGAAAATCAGTTTAGTACCCTGAGGTTTAGAGTGAGTTTTGACCATGTCATTGATGTGCACTTTGAGGTCCAAGCCACCAGAAGTTTGTATTGGGAGTATATAAAAGGTTTTAGGTGTTGTTTGGAGGATTGCATGTCATTTGGTTAGGTGCACAAGTAGAATAACAAAATCTGTCCAGCAGGGGACAATTTTGTTGCAACTTAGAAATAGGGAGATTTGACCATGTCATGGGTAGGCCCTCACTAGTCCATGTTGGGCCTTAGTTAGAGGGAGTGTCAGAGAAGTTTTTCCAACCATAGTTCATAGGATATGAGTTAGAACCATGTGTCACAAGTTAATTCAAGTTATGGTGTTTTCTGCCCAGGAAAACAGGGGAACCATTGACTTTGAGCTTAGGCCCAAGAAGGCCCAAGCCAGGCCCTTGAGCCACATCAAGTTTGGGAGATGCCCTTAGGTCATGAGAGTCTTGTGTAAGAGTTTTGAAGGAAAAAACTATAGTTTAAGGGTGTCAAATGCACTCAAGAAACCATAGATGTCATTCTGAAATTTGCACCAGTGAACACTTTCACTCATCACATAGTTTTAGAACACTTAGGAGTGAGGTCTTGGTTAACCACCATAGTTGTAAGATAGTATAAGGTCAGTAGAATAAAAGGCACAAGTGAGGGTCAATAGGTCTTGGATAGTTTAGTAAAGGCACTCGAGTTAGGACAGCCAAAATTAGAAGACTTTGTCTAGTTTAGGCGAACAAGTGACTTAAATTGGGGGATCGAGATCATCCAAGCTTAGTGTTGCATTATGGTATATATGGTGTGTATTTGGTATTAATATATGATATGTGATTATGTGGCTATGTGTGTGCAACTATAATTAAAGGTGAATATAAATTAAGTGCATATAGGCCTAAGTGCCATCCGTGTTTAAATTCGGGTTGTAAATAGGTTAAGTTGGTGAGAATATATTATAATAAGGATTATTATTTTTATGTAGGATCTCGAGACGAGGGAAAACTTTTCATAAAGGTCGAGTGAAGCTCCAGTTGCTCCTACCAGTCAGACCAGACCAGCCTTTCTCAAGGCAAGTGATTCAAACTTGTCCTTCATATTTACTGCTAATAGTTCATACATTGCTGTAACTATCCGGTGTCATTTGATATATTAAATCAAGCATATCTTATGTTTATCTTTGAATTATATAAAAATGCCATGAACCCTCGAGTACGTATTGCAAAGTGGTCTTATCATGATAGTATATAAAGTAATTCGAATGCCAGGATAAAAGAAAGGGTAGTTATAATTCTTGGTTGATTCTCTTGATTAACATGCTGATGATTCCTAAGTATTGATATCTCATCCTGATACTTGAACCCCTATAGAACATTACCTTGAACCCTAAAAGCCAGATACTTATCAAAGGATTCCTCATTGATTGATACCCCTCTTCTTATCCTGAAGCTTGACAATTCTGATATATCCTGAGTTAAAGATC